>NW_026695366.1:41063-286258 GCF_029851405.1 Lichtheimia ornata
AATCAACCAATGTATTGTATCCGATTTATTATTTTTTTCATTTATTTCATCAAAGGTGATATCTACAACGGGACAAGAATGTTTTCAATATTTCTAATTTTCTTCATTACGTCGGCTATGCAGCATTAAACAGGTATTTGTAAATAAATCCTTCCATTGAAACTCGCGAAAAGTCATCAAATGTGAGGAAGCGATCTCAAGATGTTATTAAATATGTATAAATCACCTCTTTGGGCACCTTTGAGGACTAAACGTGGTATTAAACTCTAGAAAGGTGTCTCTTGCAGATGCCTTTGACTCACATTATTACATCAATTTTATGGAAAGGAAGCTCTTAGATACATATCAAGCCTAAATATTGCTATAAGTAATTAAAATGGAGCTTTATTTTCCTAATGTGTCCTTGTAGCCTCGAAAACCGTCTAAATATTCAACCAATCGGGTGACGATTTGTGTACAGCCCAGTTCGCACATAACGTCGGTGGGTTAACCCACCGACGTATTGTACTTTTACCCACCGGACGTTTTGTACTCTACCCAGCGGGCGTTTTGTACCCCTATATCAAGCCGACTACCATGCCACCAAAAAATTTTGAGGCTGCAATATTTTTGAGTTTGGGGTCCATGCAAACAAATTTTTTGGGTCTGGGCCTTGTGTAACAAAGACGGCTCTATATTTTGCCGGGTACATTTGACCGATGTGGGTCGAAAAGGTGACCACGTGACCAAGGAACCACTTAAAAGCAAAAAACATAAGAGTTCGCCAAAACTTTTTTTTACCATCAATCGTGGCCAGTCTTGAGAAAACTTGCTGGTCGTGCTCGAAACGTCGTTGTCTGTGAACATGAACGTTCACAACGACGATTCTAAAATTCCCCCATCCAGCTCCACCCCATCACCTTTTTTTTCGACGACCAAAAAAAAAATATTTTTTTGGGCTGATGATGACATTCGCTAAATCCCAGATTGCCCACCACGAACCTGACACTTACTCACTAGCTACTTCCAGCCACGCCGGACAACCTTGTTCTAATAAGACCCCCATGCTTCATTTTAAAGTTATGGCTTAGGGGCGTCTTTTCCTGTACGGCCACTGTAGGCGTGATTAGGTTAGGCGGTATGGGTCGGCATAATTTCTCGCACCTTGCTAGAGTGGAGATCGAACAGTGTGCGGGTAAACTTTGCAAGTTTAACATTTATACATGTGATATGTATAAAGTAGACTATCATATACAATCATAAATACATGCCTTATTGCACGTAATCTTTGATATGATTAGAGCTATTTGCGGAATAAGTTGCTGCCTTCGGTTACACACACATTTGCATTTCCTATAGACAAGTTAGGAGTTGGCATTGACAGCGCACCTTGCACCTGAAGTCCTGAGCAAGGCAGATGGTGCTTTATATGGACAACTAAACATATCCAAAGTGAATAAATGATCTACTTGACAGGCAAGCAGGGGAAGCAATGATGGAATGTACAAGAGATGGTAGGGAAGGAAGAAGAGAGAAAGAATGAAATACATGATGGAAGCATGAATACATGGCGTGAATGTCGTTAATACATGTGGACTTCCTGGGTGAGGATAACTCGGCGCTATCACTGTCGATTACAACAATCGATCAAAATACTGTGAATTGTATTCTTTAAAGCTGTGATCTATCGCTTCTATCACAGCGTACGATCTTGTGCTTGGGCCATATACTATACTTTCCCTATTTTACTTGCCTATCCATGAGGCTATCTCATCGATGTGATGTCCGCTGAACTATCAGGTGGAGGTGGGGGGCAAATAGCCCGAGCCAGTTCTGTGTCTTTTCTCCTTCTTCGACTGACACCACCTGATTATCTATCGCTTCTCGTTAAAGGAGAGACCAACCCTCTCGAATGCCTCCCGCTGCTAGGCTTAATCATCGCCATCAGCCTTCCACCACCTCTACTGTCTCATCCTCATCCTCGTCTTCATCCAGCCGTCCTGCTCTTCAACGCATTTTAACCAATTCTCCGTCGAATGCGGTCCACCTTTCACGAAGCGCAGCACCA
The DNA here is from genome assembly GCF_029851405.1 of Lichtheimia ornata. Classification (NCBI taxonomy): domain Eukaryota; kingdom Fungi; phylum Mucoromycota; class Mucoromycetes; order Mucorales; family Lichtheimiaceae; genus Lichtheimia; species Lichtheimia ornata. Next base: position 43,111 of record NW_026695366.1, read on the forward strand.
ACATCACGACGAGTACGTTCACACTGGTTTAGTCACTTTGCAGTGCATTGGAGACGCAGCTCAAGAACGTCGAAACTTTTATTTGCGTCGACATTGGCGCTCGTTGCCATCCAGGTAACGCTTGTGCACGACAAGCAATGCGCAGGCTGTCCACTCACACCGCGGACACACAACAGGTGATTGCGACGATCGTGGTGTTGACTTTCTCTTGGGATATGTACTGCGATAAACCACTACGAGTCTTTTTGACGGTGTATATCTTGCGCGTATTTCTTTCTGCACCGTTATCTGTTTATCTACATCTTGCCCCAAGACGCCGGAGGCAACAGCAGCAAGAACAACAAGAACAACAGCAGGACAACAATCGTCATCATCCTCACCAAAACTCTAACGTTGGTTCGGACGCTATTGTTGATGCTGAGGCAGGTACCTCATATATGCTAACGGATCATCGTCAACCTCCAACCAATTCATCGCCAGCTAATACCGAGTATGACACATCACTGAGTAGCTGGATAGACCGGTAAATCTAGTGCTATGAATGATTACGTGAGAATGATGGAATACCATGTTCACTTTCAATGTATTATAGGGCCAAGTCAGCTCTCGATATGTTTGCATTGCTGTGGTTTATTATTGGTAACTACATGCTGTTCACGTCAACAACATGCTCTGAGACAGCGGTCCCACTATACTATCTATCGTTTGTCATCATCATATATGGATATGTTGTACTTTCTGTACCCATTCTGCTATGTACAGCTGTTATATTCTGCCTACCGTGTGTTTTGGGTAAGAGAAATATCGCACCATCATATGAACTCTTGCTTACGAGTTTTTACAGTTGGGATGCGTATGCTGCATGTGGAGGATGCGGAGGATATGGGCGGTGCCTCAAAGGATGAGATTGCACGAATCCCGGTATATAGATTCAAGTCTCTTTCAAATCCCCCTGCTTCTACTGAGGATATGGAGATGCAAGAGTTACCCCAAAAGCCACAGCAGCAGCAAGTGGTCCATGAACAGACGTATAGTTTCTGGAGTCAATTACAAACCCGTTTTGGATTGTCGAATGAGTCCGATGACCAACACCATATCGAACATGAGCCTGAGCTCGATACAATCGAAATCCCCAACGAGCAGGACCGCGTTTGTGCTATATGTTTATCTACTTATGATGATGGTGATATCCTCTGTCAGCTATGGTAAGTGAATTTGGGCAATGAAGAGTGTTCAAAAGCTCATGTAATGTTACACTCTGCAGGTGTAATCATCATTTTCACAAGACCTGCGTTCATGAATGGCTTGTACTCAACAGTCGCTGTCCAATGTGCAAACGTGATTCACGAGGGAAGCAATACCCGGCTATGGATTGTTGAGTTTCCACTCTTTCACAATTCAATGTTCTAGCCACCTGATTCTGGATATACTATTAATCTAATTATCAATTCACTTCTGAATATACAATCTTTTTCTTGGGTACATATTATCCCAAGCAATTCTTACGTCTACTCTGTGTTTTTTATCTGTACGTTTGTTGCATGTTACTGTGTCATTCAAGAAGATGTTTTGATATCATTGGGATAGTTAACGACATGCGGCTTGCAATTGTGAGATTTAATAGCCGGTACTCGAAAGCTTTTGATCAATACTGTTACTACTATTCGGAAACCATTGGATGCGTTGCGCACAATGCGAGACATAACACTTCCATGAATGGCGAGGAAGATCATTTGATGATTGTTTACACTTTGCACCAAATGCACAACATAGCATCACGTGCTAGAATTATCGCCTCGCATAAACGACAAACGTCCTCGCAATGTTACCCTTCTACCTGCCCTCGTCACGCATCAGCTATAATCATCATCACCAGTGAAAGCTACTGGGTGGTGCAGTAGCGGGGAAATAACCATGGGTGACATTTTATTTGTTAATGGTCCTTTCGCATATCTATAGGCGCCCTGTTGTCTGCAGGTTACAGAATGCAAATGCGTAGTCCAAAATACTTTATTGGTAGCTATTTGGTAAGCCGTTTTCAGACGAGTACTCGCATAACGGTAGAAACTACTTTTAATTTTGACAGTTGCTCACAAGCATACAACTACGCTCCTTATAGCGATTTCCTTTATCTCTGGTAGATAGCGATACTGTTAAAGATAAAGTTTATTGTTCATCTGGAAGCAGTTAGAATTTTATAAACATTTTTGTCTCCCTTTCGAGATATATATCACCTGTCACGGACAGTGTGGCGGAACCGCATATGGACATGGTACATCAGTGGGTCGTATGCAATTGTCAGGACATTCCTTAGGACTAATCATAGAGGGATTAGGGGGTGTGATCGGTTATAATTAGGTGCAACTTACCACATGTACATTATCATGGGACAAACGGTAGTAGAAGATGTTTGGACATATTCAGTGACGGTTGTTGTCTCGATATGTGCTGAAGGCGTAGAAGTCAGGACTGGCTCCAAAATCTCTCTACTTTCACTGTCATTTGCAACAGCCGCTACCTCCTTAGGTGGGCAAACAGGCTGATGTTGGAATGGACACAGGACATCTTGCGGATAACTACATGTCTCAGGGCATTCGTCCGGGCTGACATCGAATTAGATGAGAATTATTGCTTACACGCTGTTTATTCACTTACCAAGGGATGATAAAATCGGCACATACTGTATTGTTGGCATCGTTATTGCTCTCAAGCTCAGGAGGTACGAAAGATATTGGTTCACCAACACAAGCTATGGAAGGGCAGCAACTACCTTCATCTTGCATAGTGGTACATGTTCCCCAGGTCGGTGTGGGTAATGGTGGGCAAGACGTAGGGCAACCATGGCTTGCCAGAGAGCTGCTTCCCAACCCAGCTGAAGATATAGCTGCATTGTGGGTAGGCTGCGCGAACCAATTCGATGACGGTTCTTGTCCTTGATAATACCACTGTGACTTGTCCGATATAGTTGCTGGGATATTCCAGTGGATGTTTAATGCGGATGATGCAGAATGTGGCGACATTGAAGATGAGCCTTTTTTTCTCTGCTTATCATAGCATACGGGCTGTCCACTTTTTGGACAACAGATGTCAGCATCGGGATAAAAGCAGTTATCAGGGCAGTTTTCTGGGCAAGGTGTTTCTTTGCATGGAACTATACATGGAGACTGGCATATTGGTTCTCCAAGGAAAGGACAGCATGGAGGTCCAGTGTAGCGACATGAGTAAGGGCAATCATCCGGGCTTTCATACAGGTTAGTTCCCTAAAAAATGTCACATCGTTCGTATCATACTTGCCATGGGGTAGAAAGAGTGAGGCACATTATACCATTGCATTCGGCTTTGCAAACGGGAATTCCTGCACCACTGCATCCGCCACTATTTGGATAAACACAAGTTTCGCCTGATGGGCAATCTGGACATTTGTATTGATAATTTGGGCATTCCAAAGTATTTTCACCTAACAAGCAGCTCTAATGTTATGGTATATTCTGCCAGCGTGGATTATGCATACCCATTACTATAACTCTGGCAGTTATGCCAATGAACGCCACTACAGCGGTGGGGCCGAATATCATATTTTTGGTTGCGCGGATCGAAGGAGAAAGCAACCCAATCTAAAGAACCAGGGTAGTCATTTTTATATCAATGGTTATGCACATCGTGGCGAAGTTCATTCTTCCGTGTCTTTTCCCCTCATGATTGCCGCGTCCTTTACCGTTAATTTAATATATACCTAAAATGCATACATACAGGAGTGGACCACACGCATTTGTAGCTTTGTTTTCTACAGTCCATTGTTTGATAAAGCATTGGTGAGCAAATTTTAGGCTCTTGAACAATGAAACGGCGTCACAACGGAGTGGTGCTGGTCCCAACAATATATGGCTGGTATAGGAACAAAAGCATTTTGTCATTTCTTTATCCTGGTCACTTTTAAAATAGTGAAGAAGGTTCATTACTCTAAATTCTTTATAATTGACCTTTGATCATAAGCAAGACTTCGCTGAAGAGCATCATCTTGTTATTGAAGTTTGGATATCACGTTGGGCATTGGGCATATGTTAATTTAATCCCTTGCTAAACCATTGATTATCAACCTTATAATATAAGCTGTGCTTCCCGGTAGGTAGAACCAAATGATCAACTTTATCCACATCCAAGAGTAAAACCGCGAAATTTTCGTAGCCTGCTTCCAAAAATCGCTGCTGGACATTGTCGTATGCGATAAACCATCCGCTACTCATGTCAACATCTTTGATTTGTAGCGCATCGAATGGGCAATCTGAAGCAAAGGTCGGACGTAAAGTATCACTCATTCGATACCATTGTCGAAGTCTCTCCGCTTGCCAATTAAAGGAAACTGTGTCGTTTTTGGAATTGATCAAAAAAGCCTTGGTCGCCAATTCCTTGACTGCCAGGGGATCCACTCTTTTTGTCGGCATTACACGCTTGCTCAAATCCTCTGTTGGTGAATTGTGATGTCCCACAACACGTATCTTGCCATATAGTCTGAATTGTTCCTGAGTAGAGTGCATATACCTTTTCAGGTCTAATTAATTAACTGGATTGCGTTCAAGTTAGCTCTAGTTACCAGTTGACTTCAGCCATCGGGTTATGGGCAATGTCCTTCATTTTTTGGGAACGCAAGTCAGTGGTGATAACGAGCAAATCACTTTGCCACCCAGTATCTTCACGATGATCTTGCCCACTGAAGCCTCTGTATTGATACCGATAAGAAGTCGGTATATTGTCATAGCACCATAAAACTATTACCTAAAAACAACTGTACGATTGGCAGGTGTATTGTCTGATTTCACAGTAGCAAGAGACATGTACGTTGCTGACGCCCCAATCTGCTCAATGTTAGTTCGTAGACGAGATTCGATTAATGCTTTCCAAGGTGTAGTCATCGTTGAGAACGGCCTTCTGGGTTAGCGAGCGGATAAAAAGGTGCTATATGTGGTCCATTTTCGGGCTGGTTTGATTCGCTTGGTACCAGGATCTTGTCTTGTTTCTTATCGATTGATAAGCTCCCATTGTCCCCAAGGGGTACATGCACAACTGCTCGTATGCTTTCGGATAAACATCCACCTTTATTGCTTGACTACCTCGCAAAGTTTTTCTTCTTGGAGCTGACCATCACCATCTCTAGTCAGCACACATAACAAGGATCATATGGATATTTATAGGAAGGGGAAGCTATCACATTTCACGGTCCTTCACATGAATCGATAGTTATAATAATCATTTGAGTTATGCAATGGTGGCGATCATTCATGCAGAAAACATAACTGATAAATAGATTTCTAATGAAGCTATCAACAACAATGGACGTGAGAATTAATAAAACGTAACTATCAATTAACTATTGAACAAGAAAAAAACGCCGAGTCAAGCGAAATGAAGCGGCAACGGAGACTGGTTTATGCTATGATATTGAGAGCCTTTTTGTACCATGGTAGATTCTTCTCGTGTTCGTCCTCCGCAACAATCTCAGCTTGCGTGACACGGCCCGTATCGAAGTCTGGTAGCGCACAGTCAGTACGTTGATATATATCGAGACCAGATAACACTCACCAATGTCATCCAAAGATACAACACGTGTGCGTCGAATAAGTTTGTATGCAACGTAAGCAACAACAGCAGGAACGATACCAATGTAATTAGTAGCAAATAGTACACCATCAAAGTGAGGAGTGAATGCCGTGTAACCTGGAGTAGTATAACGAGCTTAATCTTTCATGCATTGAACATGTTAAGCTGACATACCTTGACCAAGGATGATCAAAATACATAAAACGCATGCAAACAGCGACGGGATGGGGAACAAAAACGTTTTATAAGGTAGATCCTTCAAATCACGCCCTTTGAGATAGATATGAGATTTTGTTAAATAATTGCTATAGGTACGTACCTTGATGCTTATAAGCACGACGAAATCGCATGTGGATGACAGCAATACCCCACCAGCTGATGAACCCAGTAACTGCTGTAATACTTAAGAACCAATTGAATGCAGCAGAAGCACTATTACACCCCTTTTCAGTAAGGACATGTTTACCTAGGATCGCTTTCTTCGATGCAACTAACCTATATATTGACGCAAATACGCATGCAAATCCAACGCTGGATGAAAACAAGACCGCCCAGTAGGGTGCACCAAACCGATTGGTTGTCGAGAAAAATGCAGGTGCGTTCCCGTCATGTGCTAGGCCCAGTAAAGTTCGTGAACAGGTATAGATACCAGAGTTACCGGCAGATAAAACGCTGATATTGATTTGTAAGCGTACGGCTGTTCACCAGTAGTTCGTTTAAGTTGAACAATACCTCGTCAAAGTTACCGCGTTTATCACATGGCTAGCCACTTCGATGCCTGCTAGTTCGAATACAAGAGTAAATGAGGCAGTAGCTGCAGAGTCATCAGTGTTTGCTAGATCAGGGTTATCGCTAGGTAAGCATAGACCCAATAGGAAGATGGTAACAATGTAAAAAAACACTATGCGCCAAAAGGTATTGCGGATTGCGCGCGGAACCGTTTTTGTTGGATTCTGTGCTTCGCCAGCGGTAATACCAACTAGATGTGCATATGTAGGGGGTTATTCATACCATCAAAACTCACTTATATGGAATGTTACCAATCTCAGTGCCTTGGAAAGAGAAGCCTGCTGTAAGTAAAACGCTGACCAAGCCGACACCGCCGTCGACAAAAGCGCCAGGGTCCCTCCAATACCTTGAAGTTCATCTGATGGTAAGTTTCAATGCCAATATGTTTAAGAATACACATACTTGAATCCAAGAACTTGACCACCTAGACCACCAGCCGCGATACAAATAGCTTTTTGGAATCATGCTATAGTGAGCGTACTGGATGCTATTGAAAATGCACACATTCCCTTACCGATGATTATAAAAACAATCACGATCAAAATTTTGATCATCGCAAACCAATATTCAAGCTCTCCATACAATCTGAAGTGATAATGTGTCAAATCAATGGAAATTACGCTCAAGCTTACTTACTTCACACTGACTAAGTTGATTGCAACCAATATGACAAGGAAAATCGCCGACCAAACAGCGTCGGGCATTACAGGTTTCCAAAAGTCGATAATGGTTGCAGCCGCGGATAACTCTGGAAACATGTAAGCTAGTGTTCGTTTTGGTTCAAGTGACACATACCGGTGGCTATGCTGACGGCCTACAATGATCGTGCCTTATTAGTCTCGGCAAAACTCAAACGCGGAGTTGATGAAACTTACCCACTGTGAAGCGTCGAAAGTAGAGTTATGATACGACAGGTCATTAGTTGCCTCTTTCTAAAGCCGATTTACCCCAGGTTTACACTTACATTGAACCTAATCCCCTTATCATCAGTCAAAGGTCCAATGTTCGAATGATACAATATCAATGCTTAGATATATTTACCAGTAATTCCAACCAAGTGCGAACCCAAATGCCGGATCCACGAAGCGGGTGGCGTAATGATTGAACGAACCAGATACTGAGCGGAACGTCGGGATTTTAGAGGTTTTGATAATCTCGATCAGTGATCTGCTCAAGCTTACCAGGAAGGAATGTTGCCATTTCACCAAGACAGGTCATAATACAATATACCTGAAAGGCCTGGATTAACGCTATGAACTGCACCACCAATACCGTCAACCTACCATTATTCCGACAATTGCATAGGCAATCAATGCACCTGCCGGGCCAGCCTGCGACAATTAATTTGGTTAGTGGGAGATCTTAGAGCTAGACGTTTCATTTGTCACTCACGGTTGCAATATTTTCACCAGTAGTCAAGAAAAGACCAGTGCTATAATCGTTGTCCTATGCATGAGCATATCGCTCAAGCCCAATCAAGCCAAAAGATCTTACCCAATAGCTCCTCCTAATGAGATCATTTGAATATGTCGTGCACTTAGACCTCGTTTCGTTCCATGTTGTATATCAGCCGCTGAGAGGTGGTATTCATCGCCATCGGATAGAGTGGATGTTGGTTCGACGACTGCTTCAGCCTTTTCGTCATAAGGATCCGATGATCGCTTTATACCCTGCTCAAGCCAGCTTTGTTTATCTGACATGAACGGCCTTTATGCAAATAAACACAAAAAAAGAAGGGAAAAAAAAACCTGGCTGCGATTTTATTGCTTCCGAATAGTTTCTATAGCTAAACCCAGCATGGTGCTCTAGCAGCAGTGAGTCAGACAAATTGCGGAGCACAAGCCGGCGGGATATAGCACGATTACCAGAAGAGCTTGGCTGGTACTATCAGGAGTATTAGTGATAAGAAGGTTTGCATTATGCTTGTGTACCATGTTTGCAAAAGTAATGACCAAAGTGAGATACAAACTAAATCACGTGGACGACAAAAAATGCCTTATTTTAAGGTAAGAAGGTCATTAGTGTGAAAAAAACAAGATTCTTGCTATCCCAGTTAGCTGAAGGAAACAAACCTATAACAAAGAAGAGGTATACTTTTGATGACTTCAAATCACAGTAACATGTATCCGTTTTGTCAATGATGGTGAATAGATGGCGGTGGAATACTTGTCGGAGAATGCACGTAAAATGCTGCTGCTAGGCTGGAGTCTTGAAAGAGAATTAAAGTGCGTCTTTCACAATGAGCGCCACGATCCCCCAAGTACTACAAGCGCTCACAGCGTTGTATTCTGCTCCCGATCTACAAGCAAAGAAATCCGCTAATCGATGGCTTGACAATTTCCAGAAGCAGGTTTGTTGTCTCTTTCGTTTCAAGGTCTGATTTTAACGTGAAGACCACAGCCCGAGGCATGGTCTGCAGCAGATTTTCTACTAGAGTCGACTGATTACAATACGGAGGCACGCCTTTTTGCCGCACAAACTTTGCGAACAAAGGTGAATACGCTAAATTTTGATAACCAACATGTGCTCATGTTCTTGGTGATATGCATAGATAGTTTATGACCTACGGGATCTTGATGAGCCTGCACGACTTTCGTTACGGGATTCACTAGTGGAGCGACTCAAAATTTCAGTCTCAGGACCCAAAGTCATCACGCTACAGCTGTGCCTAGCTTTGGCTGATCTTGCAATCCAAATCCCAAGCTGGACTACTGCGATCCAAGATATGGTCAATAAGTTTGGCGGATCAATGGATATGAGCATTTGCGTAATCGAGTTCCTAAGAGTGCTCCCCGAAGAATTGAATGGAAATAGCCGTATACCTCTTTCGGTAAGTGCGTAGGAAGCGTTGAAAAGCAGCCATTAATCAGAACGAGTGTATTTAGGATAGCCAATTCAAGGAGCAAAGCATGAGTCTCGTACAAAAGAATGCCGAGGAAGTAATGAAGATCCTTCTTATGTATATGCAAGCTAGCGGTAAGACTCATTGACAAGGTATATAGCAATGTATGCTCATTCTATACATAGCTGGCAATACCAGCATTCTGGAATGCGTGTTCCAAGCGCTTTCGAGCTGGCTCAGAACTGGAGACGTAGGCACAGGATTTTTATCAGAAAGCCCGTTGATTGGATTGGCATTTGGAGCATTGGAAAACCCAGAGCTATTCGATGTTGCTGTCGATTTGATTTGTGAGATCATGTACGAGACGCGAGATGTAAACGAATCCCGTGAAACGATCCAGGCTATCTATACCCTTATTGTCCCACTATTGGCGAAGCTCAAAGAAGCTAAAAATGAAGAGGACAGCGATACAGTACGTGGCTATTGTCGTCTATTTGTGACAGCAGGAGAAATCTACGTTCCTTTGATCGTGCAGCATCCGGCATCACTCGAAGCACTTTTGGATGGTGTGATGGAATGTACATCTTACAGCGACCTTGAAATTGTTCCAATCACTTTCAAATTCTGGTATGAGCTTACCGATACGCTCAAAAGTCCTCGATTTCAATCTGCGCTACCAGCACTTGTTGGGTACTTTGACAGACTTGTGGACATCATGATTATGCATCTTCACTATCCCGACGATTCCCATTCTTGGACAGCTGAAGAGCGTGACGATTTCCGAGACTTCAGACATGAAATGGGTGATACTTTGAAGGATTGTTGCCAAATACTAGGTGCTGAGAGATGCCTGGAGAAGCCATTCATCAAAATTAAGACGTTGCTCGATCAAACAGAACCTGTACCATGGCAACAACTAGAGGCGCCTATTTTTTCTTTGCGGGCCATGGGATCTGAAGTACCAGAATCTGAAGAAAAAGTTATGCCACAGATATTGGAGCTATTATCCAGACTACCTGATCATCCCAAAATCCGTTATGCAGCGACACTGGTCATCTCACGATATTCATTCTGGACACGACTACATCCACAGTTCATTACTTATCAGCTCAATTTCATCTCAGCTGGTTTTCAGAACGATGAAGTGGCCGCGGCAAGCGCTTTGGCACTGAAATATCTTTGCAAGGATTGTAGCGAGGTATACACATATAGCCAATGATAATGATACGTATGCTGAAAAGAGCTGCTATTAGCTACTAGTAGATTACGTATCTGATCTTCATCCATTCTACACAAGCATCATACGTAGCCTTCCGTTTAGTGATGCGCTTGATGTGACCGAAGCTGTTGCACATGTGCTTGCTGCGGTTCCAATTGCAAACATGCAGGATACACTACAGCATTTCTGCTTGCCGCTAGCCCAGGACTTGCACACGATCGTAATGAAAGACAAAGCTTCAATTACACGCGAAGATTCAGTTCGAGTTGGAGGTAAACAAGTGCTATGTGTGATACATTTGTCGAGAGCTGACGAGTTGGAGTTGTAAATAGATTTGTTGGATGAAATCGCGGTTTTCTTGGAAATAATCCATCCTGACATTCCTCTTGGTCAACCTCATCCATGTGTCAACTTTGTGAACGAGTTATGGCCTGTGTTTGATCTGTGCTTGGATAAGTTTGGCGACGACATGCCCGTATGCGAACAACTAGGCAAATGCTTCAAGAACTGCGTGCAATCCTACAAGCTTCACTTTTTGCCGTTACTACCCCAGTTAATCGAGCGGATAACAAGTGGATTTGAGTGCAGCGGTTTGAGCGTGTACCTGTATGTGGCTCATAAGATTGTCAAGGAATATGGTTCAGGTGGCCCAGAAAATGCAGCAGGCTGTTTCGGTCTTGTAGAACGTATGAGCGCAATTATGTTCTCGAAGGCGAGTGAAAAGCAGTTTCAAGACATGCCCGATGGTAAGTTATTCCTTTGACCATTGTTTGGTACAATGATCGAGAGCTGACATTTAAGTACTTTATAGTGGTAGACGACTATTTCCGGTTGATCACAGAAATGCTGAAGATTATACCAACCAATCTCATTCAAAGCCCATTGTTGGCATCAATCTTCCAAGGTGGTCTTGTTGGTTTATCACTTGATGAAAAGAACGCCCTTGGTTCTGTGGTCGCATTTTATCGTCAGTTATTGGATATTGCAGTACCGGTGAACCACCATCGTGCATCAGATAGCTCCGTAGCCGAATCAGCAGCCGCCGATCAGAACGCCAACATAGTTACGCAGCTCTTCCGTGAATGTGGGAGTACTTTCTTCAATATCTTATTCCAAGGATTAATCTCGCATTACAACTGGGATATCATTCCGGAGGTAGCCAGCATTTTAAAAACTCTCTCGCAAATCCTCCCAAAGGAATCAAGCGAATGGATCGTTTTCATGGTTACAAATATCCCGGAAGAGACAATATCGGCAAACATGAAAAATGACTTCCTTCAAAGCTATGTGAGGTAAATAGCACATTGCATCCTTGCGGTCTATCTCGGTTACTGATTATACGTGTATAGTGCGGTGCAAGAAAAACATTGGGCGAAGGCACGTCGTGTGTTATCGGATTTCATCGTTGCATATAGAAGGAAGAACACCGTGCAATCTAGAAAAGAGTAGATAAAGAGTGTGTGAAATGCTATAACCTTGAACTAGTCTCCCGTTCTCTTGCTTCGCTCGCAAGATATATATTGCCTGTTTTTGCTTCGTTGTTGTACATGTGCCTGTTTTATGCTCTTCATTTGTGGACTTGTCTATATTGGTTGCAAGGATAGGAGTAAATCTTTATTATCGGAAGAAGAGAGAAAGAAGGAGAGAGAGGCAAAAGCAATCATGGTAATAGCATGCTTGGTGATGTAAAAGTAAAGCCTCGCTGTACACTACGTTGGGTTGGTGTCTAATGTAGAGATGGGTGACAAGGCGTCCAAAATCGCAAATTTAGTGCCGATCGGGGGCTAGCGTGCTTTTGCCAGCAACTGCCTACAATCCTGCTAAGCTTCTCCTTCTTACATGATATCAACACAGTGGCGGAATATCGGTTTTGTTGCTGCAATTGTGGTTCTCTTATTCACCATCCTTCATTTGCAACAAGAGACCCGAACTGTAACGGAGGGCATTCCTGACACTGAACTCGAGACACAACAAGTTGATCAGCAACCAGGCACAGATGATATTGACGATTCTGAATCCTTGGAAATCCCGGCTTTCAATGAGCCAGCTCCCTGCGATCTAGTAGACTTTGGTTGGCTGTAAGGATTGTCAAGTGATTATCTGTGGTCTATCTTTTAATAATCGTTCTAGAGCTTCTGATCGCAAATACTGGGATGGCTGGGGTTCCAAAGCAATGTTCATGAGACCTGATGGAAACTTTACACGCAAGGATGTGATTGCAAATGAAGGTGATACCATATGTGTGGTTGTGTTGGTAAGTTTAAATCGTCACGTGATGAAGAACATGGTTGGTGATTGACTTTTTATAGCTGGGTCCCACTCCCGCACCATCTGCCATTCGATCAGAAGAGCATTTGGCTCCCGCAGACAGCCTTGTGATGACAGCGATAGGCCGACAGAATAAACGTACAGTAAAGCTACGACAACATCGCACGCAAACCAACGTATATTACGCTGCAGTCCAATTTATGCACGAAGACATCTATGATCTTGACACAAGGATCGAATACAGATCATACTTTTGGGAAGCACCATCACATCACGCCTATCGACCATTCCGTTTCCAATCAAAAAATAAGCTTATTGTCAAAGTCAGCGATGATCAGCAACCGACGGCACTTCCCCCATGCGACTATAAGAATTCACTTCACCAAGACGGCGTCTGGATGAGTAAAGACGAGTATCAACGCCGTTATCCGCTTGATTTCTATGGCATGTTTGGCACTCCACAAGAAGACCATGCTCAGAACGACCACTTCTTTATCCCGGATCATTGCAAACCTCAATATATCAGCATAGGACAAGCTATTCAATGTTTGGAGGATCAAACTGTGCATGTTTGGGCAGACAATAATGTTCGAAGGTTGATTATCTCGTATTATGGTTAAAGTGACATTGCTAAATTTCTACAATTCTTAGGAATTTGAAGGCATTTAGCAGTGGCAATAGATGGTGTATGGAATCAGCCAAGAGTGCTTGTATATGCGATGACGATTATGAGGATCATGCCGAGCTTTATCCATGGGCAACCGATTTCAATGTTCCTCTGAAGATTAATGAAACATGGCATGCCGACACCGAGTTCTATTTTAACCTCGTGGACACAGCACTCCTTGAAGCAAATTGGGGACAAATTATATCTCGGCGAGCTGCTCAGCTGAAGGAAGCGGATATTGTCATTATTGGGTTTGGTAATGAGGATATTCGATTACGCACTGTTGCACCTACAGAATTCGCAAGAGCCTTTTCAAAATTACTCCATTATCTTGCCCACGAGGTTTATCCAAAGCAACGTATCATTGTGCGCACCCCACAACCATTCTGCTGTGGCTCTATTTATTCAACTGCTTGGAATTCAGGAAGAAGCGAAGCTTTCACTCAAGCTGTAATGGATGCTTACTCCTGGGATGACCGTGTAATGCTGTGGAATGTTCATGCATTGGGGATAGCTGATAATATGTGCGTGTCAGCTGGAACGGCATATACGAATCGCAAGGTAGTCAATATTGAGAATATGCAATTGTGGAATCTTTTGTGCCCAGCTTTATAAACGTGTATACCTTTTACATTTTAAAACATGACATCTGATATGCGAATCCCATTAAGCATGGCCCAAGATTATACGGGCGTGATAAAGTGACAAGCACATTACATCCGCGGAACCTCATTGCGTCACATCATCGTGCTATTATGATTAGAGACCTCTTGTAGCAATGGCTGTGATGGATACATGTTTCAAAAAGTTCATTTAGTGATTACTTCTAATACTTGATTCTATGTTCGTCTCTGCTAGATGGCACTTTTACATTTATTGGGCTCGGGCTTTGCCTTTACCCTTGCTTTTTCGTTTCTGCTCTTGCTGTCGCTTGATTTCTTCTTGTGCCCGCTGTTCCTGTTCCCGTTGTTCCTGTTCACGCTGATTACTTGATTCATTGTCATCTGGAGACTGCTCAAACTTGGCTCGAACACTTTGATAATGTGCAAGTTCTGTAGCAGACACGCTTGGCACTAACTCATCCAAGGCATTCAAGAAATCGACTTCTTCAACCTGAACTGTGGTTTCTTCTGTAGTTGCGATCCGTGATAGATAATATTGAGCAGTAACGGGATTAGGCAAATCGGCGTGCTTTTCATTGTTGAGCCGCTGCACCTTGGATTCGATTGTATTGGCTACACGTGTCATGGCCTTTAGCATCGCGTCAGAGCAGAGTGCATAGAAATCAGCGCCGGTATAATGGAAGGGGCAACGTTCGGCCACCCGCATAAGGTCTAAGTCAGGGTGGAGGCGGAATCTAGTAACATTTTTAATATTATGGTTAATCGAGAATGATCAAGCGTCTCCTTATATCAACACTCACTTTCTGGTCAAAGCTTGAATGATGCGTAATTGTGCTTCATGGGTATCACTCACACCAAGATAAAGCAATTTATCAAATCTAAGTTGGAACATTAGATATACAACATCGTTGATGCAGCGACAGATAGAACATACCTTCCTGGGCGAAGTAACGCAGGATCCAATAAATCGGGTCGGTTTGTTGCACCAATCACAAAGACGTCGCCTGCACCTGATCCTTCACCACCTTCACTCATGCCATCCAATTCAGCAAGCAATTGACTCACGATGCGATCCATAACGCCGCCTGAGTCTCCTTTTTCACCACGTTTTGGAGCTACGGAGTCCAACTCGTCAAAGAATACAACGCAAGGCTTTGCATCACGTGCTCGTTGGAATACGCGGCGAACATTGGCTTCTGATTCACCGATATACATATTTAGTAGTTCTGGTCCTTTGACGGAAAAGAAGTTGAGAGAGCACGATGTAGCAATAGCTTTCGCCAACAATGTCTTGCCAGTACCAGGAGGACCATAAAGCAAGATACCACTACGTTTTTTCAAGCCTGCACCAAAGAGTTCAGGATGCTCCAAAGGAAGTTGCACAGTATCTAGAATGTCGTCTTTGACGTGAGCCAAACCTCCGACATCGTCCCATGTTACGTTTGGAATCTATACTTAAGCTTGTCAGCCATCAATCCTTTCAATAGAAGAATATCACACATGCCTTTGGAGCGCCAATTGAATCCGAATAACTCGCTCGTGCTTCATTCAATGCAGCATCAAAGTCAGCAGCCGTCAACAAAACGCCAGCTTTCTTGATATCATCAGCTGTTAAATGATTACCCCTTTGTTGTCCCTCTCTGTATAAGCAATCATAAAATCAGTCTAATAAGCACTTAATGTCTGATAATATACCTTACATTGATTTGTTGACACGTTGGAGTGCCATTACACCTGCTCTTGCTACTAAATCCACCAAGTCCTTACCCACCAACGCAGCAGTTTGAGTCGCTAAAGTTGGCAAGGAGACATCGGGAGCAACGGGAGAATGGCAGGTCAAATTTTGCAATACACGAAGTCGTGCTGCTTCATCAGGAGCCTATTAAGATTGGTATTGTTAAATAAAGAGATATGCCTGATATCTGGTTCAAGTACTTACGTCAACCACAACTTCATGTCTGAAGCAACCAAGAATACTTGTTGGTAAAGCATCGATGTCGCTAGTGGTTGCGATCACCATGATCGGAAATCCAGTGCTTGCGTGCGTAGCGCGAACATTTTCAATACACTCCTGTAGAACTGTAGCCAATAAAGGTTCTATATTCAGACATGTTAGTTATCTCCTTTCGAAATGAAGATATCAGTATTCCATACCTTGGCCTGTCTCAACTACAGCACTCTTTTGTGCCAGATCTTCGATCATTCTGATAAGCATGATACATGGGGTCAATGATGCTGCCTTATCGAATTTAGCTCGCATATGGACCTCTGTCTTTGCATCGGTCTCGGATACAATATCGCAAGCAGAAAATTCAAAGAGATGAATTCCCAAATCTTCCGCCACTTCACGGACTAAAGTTGCCTTGCCACCACCCCGTGGTCCTTGAACAAGAGCGTTGCACGATAGCTGGAAATCGCGGCCCAACGGATGCAAAGAAGATGATACCAATTCAAATAGCTGATTATAGGCTGGGGTTTGTGTGCGGTGAAGAGGAAGTTTGTTGACAAGGTCGTAATAGTGAGTAAGTGATCCGATCGGTGCACGTGAATGCTCAATGCCTGTTTGTATCATTTTTGTATGGCTTGGTACGATTCTTCTTCCATGTCCATAGAAGGAAGGGTGGATACCATCGCTATCGGTTTTGGCATTCGTTTCCTCTTCCTCCATGCTAGTCACCTTGAAATACGCCAATGTCGTAGCATCAATAGTTTTCTGCTGAATGGACTCATCATCATTCCGCGAATGTAACCGTGCTTGTTCCTCATTCAAGCGAATAACGATGAGGTCGCCGTTGCATAGAACCCGTTCTCGTTCTTCGAACCATTGCTTAAGTGCTTCAAGGAATGCATTTTGCAAGGACTTATCCATGGAGGCGGATGAAGCGACTCTTGCTATACTCACAGCACTAGCAATATCTGGACCAGACTCAGGAGGAGAAACATTCAGTCGCGATAGACATACGACGGCCTCCTCTGATGATGTGGGAGGTAGAGGCAGTCCTAGGTTGAGATATAGAACCGGGGGAAGATAAACAAAGCTTATGCATGATAATTAGCATAAAAACAATTGACAAACATGATCAAAATCATTCCATACCTATCTTGCTCATTGATTAAATCAATGTCGTCAACACCGTAGACACGACAGAGCCGCGATTTTTTGCTATCAGCTGCACTAACTAGGATCCAATCACCGCTAAAAACACCACAGCGTGCCAAATCCTTCACACCAATGAATAATCGATTTTCATCATCATCCATAACTCCCGGTTCTGGAAAAAGCCTTGAGACGGGCCATGGTTTTTGTAAAATGCGAGGAATGAATTCTTGTGGCTCGACCAGAGTTGAACTTGTGTGAGCTTCAAGCATATTGTAGGTTGTAATATTGTTGGCTTGATCTGAGACAGCTGGGTTATCCAAACTAGCGGCAGTGTCTTCCGACGATAGATCAACAACCAAAACTCTCGTGTCTTCGGTCGACTTGATATATCCCTGCTGAACTGGACTCGTCATTAGGACCTTGAAATCATAGCCGTCAAAGGTATATCGTCCACCAGCGCGTATGATCATTTTCAGCTCATCATCCTCAGAAGTCAAAAGTCTGCCGACAGCAGCTTCATCTATTAAAGCAAGTCAATGCTTAGCTCCGTATCTCACTGAATATTCCTGGTTTACCTTGCTGTGAACTTTGAAAAGATGACGCATCTAATGCACCAATGACTATTTCATCCAATGGGGCTAGCTGGACAGCTTCGATATGAGCGATACAATTTCCTCCATCGTCGGCATCGAATTCTTCGTACTCGTCGTCTAGTCTTGTAGATGCCCAAGAGCCATAAATAGTCTCGATAAATGCAGTACTAACAAATATGCATTCCTTGGTCCCCTAATAAAACACGACTGTCATTAGTCTTATGATCATGCTGACTTTTTAACCAGCTTACCTGATAATCATTTGTCCTTTTGGCATGGATCAAGATTGATGATAAGGAATTTGACAGTGATTCATCCTTTTTTGGTGAGTCGATAGGCGTTGAAGTAGATAGACAAGGTATCTTAATCGATACAGGAAACGTGTCTGGGCATTTATGAATGAGCGGCAAGTAGGTACAGCACGATGAGTCATGTACCTTTTCCACCAAGGTCGGCTGGTGCGATACGTTCCCATAAAGCGGAAGATAGTGTTACGACTTGTTGATCGCTGGAATCATGCTGAAGCACCAACCGTGCTAATGTTGACTGTGGCATAGAGACTTATTACGTAAAGGCAATTGTCAATTATACAAATAAAGGCAGCCTATTTCAGCAGTAGTTCACAAATACTGGGACCAATCATATGTGTTGTCGGAGGCACCAGTAACAGGATTCCGTTGGGGTTTGGAGGTATCCTTGAATTCTCGATACTTGAAAAGCTATGCAATTTTATTACACTAAGTAGATATCAATTGTTTGATTACAAGCATTATCTTATCTACAGGTATCAATATTCAAACTCGTTTAATCAGCAGTATTCGACGACGTGGAAGATCCCCAGCGATTAAGCGACCAGTCGGTGATGGTACCCTTATACTTTTCCCGGACAATCTCTTCTACAGAGAGTTTGAGTGATCCCATTAAGGATCCTATAGCAGAAAAAAACATAACGTCAGCTATGATAATGGCCACTTTTGCTTCAACATGATAGTCCTACCCCCAATCCAGCCTCGAATATTGTTCATAAATATACGACCAGCACCAGGATTGTTCTCTGACCGATCAACAAAGAGCACCCATTTATGAAGACCGAGTAAGCTGCCATATCGCTTTCGTTCATAAGTCGTTGGATCCCTCATTACGCGTAGTAGTTCCTGTTTCAGTCTCGAGTGAAATCCTGGTAGCATGCTTGTACCACCAATGACGAGCAATGACTGCATCAGAGGTTTGCGAAGATCAGGTTGCACCTAAAAGAATATAGAGTTACAATGATGATGATGATGTTGCGTGGGTATTGTCGATACTAACCTTTAGCATTGCGTCTAGTACGCTGTGTGTAATGCTTGGTTCATCTTCATCGCTTCCTTCGAACAAAACATCGGCTGCACGTTCACGGATCCAACCTGGTATCAATAAGGTAGCATTGGTGCCATCCTTCAATGGTAAGGGGTAGTACGTATCCGTAGCACTGCTTAAGTTCTTGTAGGCGGTAATTGTATCATTCTGTTGTTCTATACTGACAAGAAGAGGAGAACAGAAAAGAACAGTGGCTTTGATATCTTCAATCACTTCAAAAGTGAGGGTGCTTTCAGGAACGGCTGTGTGGGGTGCCAATGAGGTGTGTAGATGTGAAGGAGGTATATATCGTGCATGCTCGAGCAATAAGGACTTTAATCGCTGGCCAATAGCGCGCCCTGCAAGTGGTGTAGTAGTGATATGAGGTATAAGTGGACGCGCTGCATAGATCTATAATGAAAAGGTTCGGAATTGAGTCGCCTGTTATACATTGTGTATATAAAACGCTACATACAGGAAGTATACTCGTTTCCAAATTTCCACAATCTATCACCAAACCAGTGGTTGTTCCTGTTGTCAATAACGCCATCAAATGTGTAGGGACAAAAGAGATAGAAGGCACTTGGAAATGGTGAAATAACAAATCGGCCAAGGTATTCTTAAGGGCAATTGGAGCCAATGGGGATTCTGTCAATACTACTTTGCGGGACTTTGGATCTGTCAACAGCAATCTACCGATATCAATGTTTAGTATACATCGTATAAACAATGCAAAAGCTCTGGATCGTACCGGTAATAGATATCATGCAATAATCGCTTGAGCTTTTCTTCAAGTTGTGCAAGATCGCTTTTCATCGTAAAGTCAAGGTCGTAGAGTTCGGCAGGCTATATTACGAGAGATCATTGAGATACTAGCAAAGAGATGCTGTTTATAGAAGAAACTCTTACCTCGTCGTCCATTCGATAAGACTCCCCCTCTCGACCGACTGATTGCTGTAGCCTTGAACATGTAGACACAACGTGCCTTGGATGAGACTCTCCTGAGAAACCGCACTTGATGTACAAGGAACCAATATCAAGCACGACGCGATCTTCAGTGCCATATATGGATTGTCGTCGAGGAAAACTGTGGAATGAAGTGGAAGACGTATAGCTGGAAAGATAGTTGGAGGAAAGTGGCTCCGATGAGACTGATGTTGTTGTCATTGTTGCAGCTGTGCTGGTTTACAGTGGACGGTGTGCAGTGGCAGGAGGCAGGTAAAGCAGCGCTTATGATTACAGACCTCGCAGTAGCCACCATTCGAAATACCGACAATCGATAAAGTCAGTCAAGTTGGTGAATTGATTTCTTATCCGCTTTGGTTCAAGTCATGGAAGAAAACAAGATCGAAAAGAAAGAACCCGTGAGTGCTGAGCACATCAACATTAAAGTTGTCAGTGGTGTAAGTATTGAAAAACAGCTATTGACATGAGGCATACGCCTAAAGACGCTTGTAGGACAGCAATGAAGTATTCTTCAAAATCAAGCAAACCACCCCATTGCGGAAACTGATGGATGCTTACTGCGAACGTCAAGGAAAGGCTGCCGATTCCGTTCGTTTCTTGTATGATGGGCATCGTGTACAGTCTACAGACACACCCCAATCGGTAACTTTTTAGTGTGTAATACTAATACTTGCAACTCACTCTATGTTTTCTTGCTTGCTGTAGCTTGATATGGCCGATGGTGATACGATTGATGTTATGGTGGAGCAGATTGGAGGAAGCTTACAAAGCACGATGCAATAAAGTACACACTGTTTGATGGTTTTAAGGCATCATTGGCTCGTTTTTTTTTCTGCCTTGCGTATATGCATGATCCCAGGTGATTTGCCTTGTCAACTTTTCCCAATGTTTATGGTTTTCTTATATCATTGCTTCAGTTTTATTATCTTAATTACGTTTAATTTAATTATTCATTAGTAGACTAGCTGTTGCAGTACAATGGCGATGATTCCAACGATTAGATAGAGATTTGATAGAATAGATCCACGAACAGCGTTCGATGGCGTATCAATACTTTCTCTCTCCATTTGATTCGATAAAGAGGATGTCGGGCTTGCGCTATTGCTGCTGGTAGATGTAGGGCTCAGAGTATGTTTGCTGGTGGTTTGGATGTGCATGACATTGCTGCCGGTCATGGAAGAAATTGACGGAGTTGCACTGGATGAAGCTTGTGAGTTTGACTTGGAGGGGACTATAGCGACAGGTTCTGGGAGGTATGAGAAAATGAGATGCAACGTAAGTACATGGCGGTGAGCTTACTTTTTAAGTCATGAGTATCTACTCCACCCGAGCCTTTGAACCGGAATTGGTGTGAGTACGCCCAGCGATCCTTTGTACCAACTCGAATCCAATAGAGTCCATCACTCAAGTCATTCAACGGCGATACCTAATGTTAAGTTAGAACATGTGTTTTTCAATTTTTAGTATAAAACACTCCTCTATGACTTACGGTGTATGAATTGGACGAGCAGAGCACGGGTGCATGTGGATCAGTTATATAAGCAACCAACCTACCGAAATAACCATTAGGATTGGTGTTACCAGCAGAAACCGAGCATAGTAACCACTTACTGGCCATCTGTGATGTTGCCATTCATCAACTGAATATCACAAAATACGTTGTTTTCAGAAGCCTCAGATTTCCAATGAATATTTCCTTTCCCTCCTGAAGTCTATTACTCGAATAAATTAGCCAAGCTCAAAGCATGTCCTTGCACTTGGGCTTACCCATGTTGTGTTAGCCCAAGGTTCAAGGAGCTATAGAAAAACAGTATGATGAGCTTTAAGTGGTGTGCCTTTGGTATAATTCTCTTACAGCAATATCGGCAAGGGCACCAAGTCCCGTGCTTGCAGATATGATAGTCAAAAGGATCCCAGTACTTTTCATGATAGATGCAGGTGTTAACTATAATATCGTCTGCTGTTATATATACATTGCGGCCCTCCAAAACAGCCGAGGCAATACCCAGTGTCTCGAATTGTGATCTGTCAGGTTCGTCAACAAACAATGAAGCATCAACAAACATCAACGGTAAAGCTTTCAAGTATCGATCTTTACAGGACATAATGCATATAGCGCAAAGTAGCATCGTAATTCCCTCTGATTATCTCCGAAAGGCAACTTGGTAGAGTAAGAAACATAGGCATCCTCGGTTGTAAGCATCTTCTACCAAGCTCAACGTTTGATTAATACATTAGAAGAGGGAGGCATTGCTATCATTAGTATCAGATTTCTCAATAATCACCTCTCATGCTGTATCAAAATTATCTTTGCCATTGAGCCAGGACAAAAGAATACAAATTCATCATGAACGTGAAAAACGAACATTCTACGAGCATATAATACCTGCCAGTGATTGTAGCGACGATGTTTTGAGGGGCGGTGCCTTATAATCCTAGGCTATAATCACCTTTATGAAACTTGAGATGCTGGCAATTCTCTCTTGTCGGCTACATGTAATAATCAGATTTGTACCTCCCTCGTTGAGGTCCTTCGTACATTCCTTCTTGAAATGATGATCATAGACACAATGTATCTTTAATCACATGGGAAGGAAACTGACCAACGACTACGATTGGGTTATTCATCGGGAAAAAGGGGTTTTGTTTGAACGGTGCGACTCATGGTAAAGAGCGAGGTCAGACGGCTTATGTACGTAGAAACATAGCGTTCTTCAGTGACTAGAAGTGGGTTCAATGTGTTTGTTGCTTGGTATGGTTCAGTGATCCCAATGTACTGTAAAATGCTAGATGAAATGGGAATAACGTAAGACGCAAAATACATGTACATACGTGCTAAGGAAATTGGATGTTGCATAACATAACATAAATTAAGGCTAGAAGTTGTGCCAACATGCGTTTGACATGAATGGATTGCTTTGATGATGTCATGTTTTCCTTGACAGGTGCGGGAATCGAAGTGGATTTTCCTGACAAGCGGCCGCATTTGGGGGTGGTGTTAAACAGCCGAACCTGGAAAACAATTTTTTTGGCTTCTTGAATACTGACAATACGACAATCATGAGCTGTGCTGCCAATCGCTTTTATCGCATCTCTTCACAACAAGTACGACGCATTTCTACTCGATCAGCCGGCAATACTACCACCAACAACGATCCACGCCTCGAAGTCATTCGCCGTGTTTTGTTCGAGCCACCTGTACGAGACAAACTTATATCATTAGAAGGCGAGGCAGCAGAACAGCATGAAACTATTGAGCAAGCATGGAAATTACATCAAATGCGACAACGAGAGCAAAGACAGAGATCGATGGAAAGGCAGTTTCGAGCTATGCATGCAGCCATGGCAGAACTAGAGAAAACCAGCGATCGATTGTACAAAGGAGCCATTGTCAAAAGCCGTCATATCACGTATCCAAAGCAAGCCAAGATACCTTCTGAGACACCTTCGCCTCAAGGTTGGGATTATGCATACAAAAGTACATGATTGTAATTGTAGCTGTTCATCGTTGCAATTCACAAGATTTAATATATACATCCATTATGTGTTTTTTATGCTGTTCAAATTGTCTATGAGGAGGTGTGATATGGTGTGATCCATCTTAAAAAAGAGATGGGGATATGGCCAGGCCAGTGCCTTGAGTGTGGGCAATGAGAACCTGAAATCAGTCGTGATGTCAAAGAGCGTGAAAAAGCATAAGCAAATACTGGAACAATGATAAGCCCGCTGCCATTGACAGAACTTGGCTGGTCCTTATAGATCAAAGTCGTATTGCTAACAATGGTCGTCCAAAGATAAAAAAGCTATCTACCTAGTGGATGATTCCCACTTGCTCATCGAGTACATAGATCACATTTTTCTCCGCTCCTTTGACTCGAACGTATCCACAACATGAAGAGACACGCCATGCGTAAGTGGTTTCTAACCCAAGCAACGCTCCATTAACACAACCGATAGAGAGTACAGAATCGAAAAAGGCAATGCGAATCCATCCATTTTTCTCGCAGCAGCGCAATCCTATCACTTGGGTTCAGGAACTTCCTTCAGTGATCATTGCCAGAACAAACACGAGTGAATTCAGGAGTAGCCGAATCGCAGCCTTTGACCTTGTAGGTATTATATGTCCGGTAGAGCAGTGCCTGTGGCTAAGTGTATTGTTAGGATGGTACCTTGATCAAAACGAAAAGTGGCCGTGTCCACTCAAAAGATAGTGGTGATTGGCAATGGTGGCACAAAGATATTCCAACGACTATGCAAAGACTGCAAGATGATGGGTAGGGAGATTGCTTCATCATAGTAACATGAAGCCCTTAATTGAATGTATTAGATACGGGATTGTCATTTTCTCGAATCAAAATGGGCTAAATACCGATCAGCGCTTGAAGAGTTTCAAGACCAAGATTCAAGATGTACTTGGCCAGGTATGGGACATACCCAATGTTTGCTATCGTAGTTTACTGAATGTGTTTTATTGTGTAGTTATCAGTGAACATATGGTTCATGGCTTCTCTGGAGAAGGACCAATATCGTAAACCAATGACAGGGATGTGGGAGTGGTTCGAAACGGTGGCAAACCATGGCAATACTGTTGGTAAGGCATCAGTGCATAGACTTTATGCTTTGTCTAAGATTATGTATAGACTTTGACAAGAGTTTCTATGTGGGTGATGCAGCTGGACGACCTGATCAATGGAAAGAAGGGCTCAAGAAAGACCATTCTGCTGCAGACAGGTAAGGGAACATGAGCATCACTTGCATGGATTTGGTACTAAAGGGATCTTTGACAGGAAATTCGCAGCCAACACGGGATTGACTTTTTATACACCAGAAGAGTATTTCCTAAAAGAAGCACCTGCACAATACTCTTGGGGTTCTTTTTCTCCACAAGACTATTTACATCCTTGTACGTCTTTGGGGGGTTGCGGTTCAGTTGCAAGACATTGAGTTAACGTAATACACCAGTGCCCCTCTTTACACCAACGTCGTCACCCCTTGTACCAGCGAGTCCAACGATAGAAGTGATCGTCTTTGTCGGTTATCCAGCAAGCGGCAAGTCCAAATTTGCAACAACTTATTTGACGCCGAAAGGGTATGTGTACGTAAATCAGGTATGAGCTTTCCCCTTTGAGCCGGCAAGAATCAGGGCATTTAATTACCTTTGTCACAGGATACGTTAAGGACCAAAGAAAAGTGTATCGCGGCTTGTGAAAAAGCATTGAAGGATAAAAGACCTGTTATCATTGGTAAGTAATGGCACTGCTGTTTCGAAAGGGTTGCTAATACAAAAGCTAGATAATACCAATCCTAATGCTGCTAGTCGAGCACCTTATATCAAATTGGCGGCAGAGGCTGGCGTACCCGTACGTTGCTTCCGCTTCACTGCAGATGAACATTTGGCACGCCACAACAACATGTATCGAGCAGTACATGACAATGATTCCGGTCGACAAGTTTTAAGTGATGTTGTATTTCGAACCTTCAAGGCACGGCTTCAGGAACCAACCCTATCAGAAGGATTTAAGGAGATTAAACACATCAACTTTAGATTTGATGGCTCATCTATAGAAAAAGCTAAATGGTCGAAATGGATGATATAAAGTTGATAAATTAGCCAAGTAGCTCTGTATCATATCACCCGACGCCGAAAGACTTCCTTTTACATTAAAGAGATATACATCTTTTACTGCTAATATGATCCCACCACAACATATCCATCAACCAGGAATTGCTATAGTCACATGATTGATCAAAAGTTCATTTATTGGAAGAAACTCAGCACTGGATCGTCGTCATGCTCGGTGCTTGTGTAAGTTTGATCTCAGAGATCTTCTTTTTCTTCTATTGAACCCGACTTACTATTAGCATCTTTATTTATCTATCCCCTTTGTGATGGGCGTTTTCGAACATTACTCTCGGAAATGCTTCGTGATAAGTGGGGCAATAGCGATTGCTCTAATCATGGTGTGCGTTAAGTTTACAAGCCCATGGGTCGAAGAGCACAAGATGAGCCCGGTCACTACAGCAAACCATAGCAATGCAGATCCCTGGTATTGTTCATGTTATCCTTCCCAAGTCGACGGCAGCAACAATAATGCCAGCGTACAAGAAACTCAAGGTGCTATTCTACCTGATGAAAAAGGACAAGCAAGCCCGCTTGTTGTACCTGAATCCTTCAACAAACCCGACCAAGAACTTGTGGATAAGATCAATGGAAACATGGACGACAAACGAGTATTGATTGTAGCAGCAGCGAATTATGGAATGCGAGAATATGTATACAACTGGATCGAATCGCTAAAGCGTACCGGGGAGGGTGACAGATTCTTGGTCTTTTGTTTGGATGACCAATTGTACAGCCATATGGTGGCAGCTGGTTATGAACAACATGCAGCAACAATCCCTCGGAGTTGGTTCCATGATGAAGTTCATTCTGATTTTGAAGAATATTACAGCATCAAATATCGTATCATCACGCACGCTAAAACGTTGATTGTCCAACAATTGCTATATATGGACGTAACGGTGTTGTTCTCCGACGTTGATGTTGTCTGGTTACGCCCTCGACTACGCGACTTTATGCTGACATTCCTTCAAATACGTTCCAAGACACAGGTGATATTCCAGCAAGAAGGAACCGATCAAAAGGTCATCAACAGCGGCTTTTATCTTATGCGACCCAGTGACGACATGAAACGCTTGCTGGCCGAGACAATCTATCTCGCAGACACCGATAAGACTTTGACCCAGCAGGGCGCTATGAACGCAGCCTTGGATCACGTTAATATGGAATTACGTTCTACTGGTGTTGTCCTTTTGGATATACTGCATTTTCCTAATGGATATGTGTACTTTGAGAATGATTGGTGCCGCCAACATGGTGTTGATCCTTATATGGTGCACGCTAACTATCTTGTAAGTGTCAATTCATATTGTTTAAAAATGTTACTTATGCATAGTGTGCTAGGTTGGTGATGACAAAAGAAAACAACTAGAAGACAAAGGCTTTTGGTATGTCGATAAGCAGTGGCTTGATTCTATCGACGCGAAGATTCAACAGTAACCGGTGGATCATTTACAACATCAACTTACCGGCCAATGTTACCCAAAGAAACAGTCATATTGTTCCCGAATTCCATAGGCTGGCCCTATTTAGCGATTTGCATTTGTAATTGATAAAATTTGGGAGGATTGGGTTTGCTATAGATATACAAAGTGTCCATGCCTAGTATGAATTTCATGCCGATAAAGCTTTATTATTCGATCGAGAGAACCACATTTCAGTGTATGTAACTTAATCTAGGTACGACTTTCTCGCACAGCTTTACACCACCATTACTACAACCGATGATGACATGCGTATATGTGTTTCCACTTGAACCAATAGTAGGGTAGCTTTCATGGTTAAAAACAAGTGCATGTGGATGTAGACCCTAGCCAACTGCAACCAGACTCCTGGCAAATATATATTAATTGCATTAATCGGTGATACAAGAAAAGAAAACAAGCATCAACAATAACAAGAGGTCGATCTAATAGCACACTACAGCACCTCCCATCTTTGAGCATTATGGCTAAACAAGTCCTTGATTCCACTGTATAAATCAACACAAAAAGCGAGAATTACTACATATATGACTTTTTGTTGCTCTCTAACTCTATCATGGTTTTGGCACAACTTAGCATAGTATCACCTTGAATGTCAGGACCGGTGCCATCATATAAATCTTTGGGGTATACCTTTTCTTCTGTTGTCAGAAATACGGTCCGAAAACACACGTTTTTTGCACCTGCCAAGTCCCAAGCATGAGATGAAATCAAATAAAAGTTCTAAAAGGGCCAATAAGGGGTCAGAAAGGTAATGCTTGAGAGTCTACCAGTCAAATTACCTCGATGCGTTGTGTTCTATGAACTGCAATACGCATAAGCTCTGAGTATACTTTTGGATGGGGTTTGGATATACCCAAGTCATCACAGCTCATCACATTTATCTCCTTGTCCGAGCCTTGTCGAAAGAAATGAAAAAGACCTGTACGTTCAAGTAGCCTGGATGTTGTATCATGGCTACCGTTGGTGACAATCCAGATATCCCAGCCTTTTTCGTGAAGAAGTGTGAGCGCGTCGAAAGCTGAAACAGCGGGTTCCAGCTCGTTGAACGTTTTCATGACAGCCTCTATCTGCTCCAATGATGGTGCATCGTATCCTGCTATCAGCATGGTGCGCGTTAAAGTGGACTTGAGGACTTTCAAAAGTGGAATGTATCGGCCTGCGTGTGATGCTCCAAAAAAATCGCGCGTGCTAGACCAGAACCAATCGCGAAACAAGTGCTTTGCAGCTTGCTCAGACGCCAGTTCGTTAAAGGTTTCCTGTAAGCAAGCGACCACTTTATCAAAAGTGAAAAGTGTTCCTAACGTAAACGATTGGTTAGATTTCGCAATGAAGCAACATGTCCCTTAGATTGCATACCTAGGATATCAAAGGCAACGGCCGGCATGAGGGTTGTATGATTCAAAGGAGGGAAATAGAGGCGCAATAAGTCCTAGTGTAGAGTTTTGTCCATGATACAATTATTACCCCTTACATCATCTTTGGATACATGCATATAAAATATTCCACATTTGAGTGGGTACTTGTGATTAATGTCTTTTGGTAAAGGTAGTTGTCGTCATGCATTAATAAGTTGATAGCTTTCTAGTACTTCATTCACTTGATGTTGAATCCTGGATATCATGTATGACGAGTACATAATGCTAAAAGTTGATGATGCTGCCTGGATTCCTCGATCTATCATGAAGAACGTTATTGATTGAACACAAAGGATGACGTGCTTTGTGTCTTTGTGAGAAGTCAAAAGTACACCTGTTCGATTCAACTCGCGTGTCAGTTTAATGGTTGGTTCGGTGTCACCATGGTGATGACGCTATTAATTCAAATGCTTCTATCAAGCCATTGATGATATCCATTGATTTCCCAAAAATGGGGGTACGAGAGCTATTATGAGATTGATACATTCTACGATCCAATTTTATTTTAAATGCTATATACGTTGGGAAGTCTATTGTTGAACCTAAGGAAGGAAGAGTGAGCGTTGTTGACAAGGCGAACCTGGAGCAGCATAGTCATCACCGCCGTCGGAATTTACATTTAGACAATCCTCTCTCTTAACCCACATAGTCGACGAGTTTCAACTCTGGTGGCTATCAATGAGTGATCCATTCTTTGGGTGAGTTGGAAAGACCAAGGTGTAAATAGTAATACTCACATTCCGTAGTAGCAATGTGCCGCCCTTAAACAAAGGAGGCAACAGGAATCTTGAATTGGAGCGAGAAAGGGAGCATTTGCAACAGAATCCTCAATCTTCGACAAACCCAACAGATGGCGCAGACCCTCGAGATCTAGAGTTTTATGACTTTAACGACTTGAGAAACAACCTTGATGAATACAATGACGCGGAGAATGCTGATAATATTGGAGACTTGCTGGTTGAGGAAGGTGATGACCTTAACGACGAAACCTTTGGCGACGAAGTAGTTGGTAAGAAGGGAAAACGACGCAAGGTAGCAACCCTCTTTTGCGTATACTAATGCACTCCATAGGCAAAGACTTTGATTTCGCAGCCAATACTGAAAGATTCAGTTCAGCCTTTGGTGGTGCTCCAGATCGATCTGATCAAATGATTTCAGAGGAAGAGGCCTTTTTCGTCAAGCAACCCACGACTCGTAAGTGGATATATGCACCCTCCACCATCACCACCACCTGAGGACAATTGACTAACCTTGATTCATTAGTTGATACTGCGACAAACAAGGCGGATGGATGGCGTATGCCTGAAGCTGCAGGATCGATTGGCAGACGAAGCGATGGAGGCGATTTTCGTGGTAGCCGACGTGGAGAGGTATATAATTATCCATCAACGTAAGATCATTGGATTCTAAATATCAGTATAGGGTGTTGCTACAGGAGCTGTCAACTCTATTTGGGGAGGATTTGGTGATAGATTGCCAAATGGTATGAGATATGTCATTTTTTTTGTCAACAAGGATTCTCATCGAAACGCGTTTTTAGATCGTAGCTTCGGTTCCTTTCAAAGCAATGGAAACTTCTCTATTGGTAGACAGCATCAACCAGTTTATGCTCCATCACCACCACCTGGACTATCGCCATCAGCTTCGTTTGGTCAACAGCAACGTCATAGTCGAGGAGTGAGAATTGAGGATATTGCGGCTGATTTGCTACTTCATCCAGCTTCAGGAGCTTACAAGGCCGAGCCAGACAATCGCAAAGTGATGAGCCTTTCTGAAGTAGAGGCGACGATGCTTACAAACAATGGTCGTGACACTTCCAGAAGCCTTGACCAGCATCCACTCGTGTTCCATCAACCTCAAGCTTTTCACAATCCTTCGATGCATGCAACGGATATTGGAACTGCCGAATCGCTACGATTGCTAGCTGCATCACAAGAGGAGCAATTGGCCAAGCATCAGAAAGAAGAGCAACGCAAGGTAAATATCATACTATGCCTATACAATGGATATCATTCCAACTATTTTTGTTACTAGGCTCGTTATGATGGTCTTATGACACAACATGAAAAAGACTTTATCAGTCGTATTCAATTGACCCAGCTGGCATCAAGTGATCCTTTCTCTGATGACTTTTATTATCAAGTGTACTCGTCTCTTCGACAACGTGTTGGTATACCAACGTGGTCTGCAGCCCATGAACCTCTGGGTAGGAATGTCCGTGGAAGGAAAGAGGAAAGCGGCATGCAACGTTTCCATCAACAGCTTCAACGAGTCGTGAACAATGCAAAGAAAAACCCCAGGCAAACACAAGGTATGTAAACATCAACAGCAGAAGGATCAAAGGAAGGCTAAGAAAAATGTGTAGTTTCTTTGGAAGGTGCATTGGGAAAGATTACATCTTTGACTGTTCGCAACCCACGTCAAGTTCTGGAAGTCACGGACAAAAAGTCGAATAATGCAACACAAGAAGGGTCGCTTCCAAATCAAAAAAGCATGGTATGTTTGTGTGAATCATCAAAGAGAAAAAGTTGACTGAGATGAAACGACTAGCCGAATATGTCTTCGATGAATGACAGAAAGCGAACACTCAAAATCGTGGAGAATTTATATCTCATTGTTCTTGACCTGGAGCAATTACGCAGACAAGGAACATCGAAAGCTTCAAATGGCCAAGAAAATGATGCACAAGAGTGGTAACTATGGTGATACGGGTTGCTGTGAACCAAAAATAACTTTGAAAATAGGAACAACCAGTACGCAAGTAAAACCAAGAAGCTGTACGATGCTCTGGGATTGTCGGATCAATCGGACGAGAGGTAAAATTACTTGTTGTATGGGTTTTTTTTGTTTTCAAGACATAACAGTGGGTGTTGTAGTTCAACCACGATCCTGTCA
Organism: Lichtheimia ornata; assembly: GCF_029851405.1. Lineage (NCBI taxonomy): Eukaryota > Fungi > Mucoromycota > Mucoromycetes > Mucorales > Lichtheimiaceae > Lichtheimia > Lichtheimia ornata. Next base: position 74,525 of record NW_026695366.1, read on the forward strand.
TTGTTATCGGTAGCCAAGGGAATGAAATTGATGCCACGCATTATCCGTCATTTCAATACCGAAGAGAACCTGGCACTTGTTTCAGTCATTCTTGGGAACTTCTCACACTTGAATGTCTGCCGAAATGTCATATATCCAGGCTCGACGATAGCCAACGTAGAGGAAGCCAGAACTCAAAAATTTGTATCATTCGATGAAGTGGAACTTTTCATTAATACGGTGGCCCCTCCTCTCTTGAATCTTATCTCTGAGTCATCGCTAAAGGTTGTCAACTATCTCATGAGAGCGTTTGTTGAAAGGAATGATATTGTGTCAGTTGCACGAACAAAGGTAAGGATATCAAGTGCCATTGAGGATCCATCTTTAAACCATGTATCTATCATAGCCTGGACTTGCATTCTTGACAATGATTCTATCAAGAGCCGAGATCTTGAAACAAGGAGATATGGCTACTTCTGCGGATGACCTCCAAGACTGGCAGCAAGAATACATCAAAGTGTTCAACGCTTTGAAGAACCATTACAGCTCGCTATTTCCATCAACTTACTACCTTGTTCCCATGCAACCCAATGTCACAGCTGTGCAATTATCACTTACAATTGACGAAATGTACGTCTGGCAATTCTTGGCAGCCATGGCAGTCGGAGCCACTATGGAACAGCAGCATGCATTGGTAACAGAAGTGAGGTAAGATGTGGATATTTATCATATTGAGATGTTGTTAACGTACGCTGTGTAGGGAGCGTGTCATGGAAAATATTGTATTGGCCCACAGCAACAGACTTCCAGCTGCTCAAGCGGCCCACAGAATATCTAATGTAAATCTATTCTTGCATGCTCTAGGTTTAGATTCTTCCCAAGTTTTAGTACCTCGATGATGAATAAAAAACTCCCATAAATAGCTGATTGATGAATTAACGTTCGGATCCAAAATGCCAAAAATGCGGACTATGCTGGCTGAAAATCCCTGGTTACCTTCTCTTTCTTTTCCTCTCCTTTATTATCTATCATGAAAACCTCTGTTCTCGATGTTATAAACTCCAAGGAACATGTTAACATATGTGCACCCATGGTGCGATATAGCAAGTTGCCGTTTCGAGCATTGCTACGCAAGTAAGCTTTTCCTTTTTTATTGTAGTCAAGGGGTTGACATGTTGACATGAATCGAAAGGTACAATGTCGATATTTGCTATACGCCAATGATCCTCGCCGACGTATTCAAGAACTCGGATCTTGCCCGTGAAACTGACTACTCGACGAATGCAGGTGACGATCCGGTGGTTGTCCAGTTTGCAGCGAGTAACTCGGAGGACTTGGCTGCTGCTGCTGAGCTTGTGGCACCCTTTGCTGGCGGTATCGGTAAGATGAAACTTATGCAGGCCAATAGTTTTAGTGATGGCTAAAAGACATCATAGATATCAATTGTGGTTGTCCTCAAAAGTGGGCTATTCAAGAACGTATTGGTTCCCACCTCATGTCAGATCCAGAAACAGTGCGAGATATGGTGCGAACGGTCAAAAATCGAGTATCCATTCCATGCAGTATAAAGATCCGAGTCCACCCAGATTTAAGGTAAGAGTAAAACAGCGTACCTAAGGAATCAGAGGTTAATGGTACATTAATAGGGAGACTTATGAATTTGTTAAACGAGCCGAATCAGTTTGTGTGGATTATATCACTGTGCATGGTCGTACAAGAAATCAAAAATCCACTGAGCCGGTAAACTTTGAAGGCATCAAACTAGTGAAAGAGTCCGTGTCCATGCCCGTATTTGCCAATGGCAGCATATTTTCGAACGCAGACGCAGAAGAAATGTATGAGAAGACTGGTGTTGATGGTGTCATGTCGGCAAGAGGTCTTTTACAGAATCCAGCATTCTTCTCTGGTTACGAGTATACACCATGGGAGTGTATTGAGGTATGTAGTAACAAAAACCTCCATGCCAAACTCTGTCTTATTGAGGCTCCTTATAGGAATATGTTCATTTGGCTCTCGGCTATGGCACCAATCATTTCATTTTCCATCATCATTTAATGTACATGTTCGAGGATATCATGAGTAACGCTGAACGCAAGACATTCAACACACTTTCCAGCATTCCAGCAATTCTTGATCATTTAGAAGAGCATTGGGGATTAGACGTCAATAAATTAATTTAAGAATCTTTACTTGCTACTAGTAACATCCGTTATGTGTTTACCAATGTTCTGGAAAATGGGAAATAAGCTAGACTTCTCAAACGAGCAAATGTATGACTCATCTCCATCAGTCTCCACCATAGCAGCAAAGTGCGGATCAATGGGCACCCGCCCTAAGAAATCAACCTTGAACTCTTGAGCCATGGATTCACCACCACCTGTGGCAAAGATATTCGTGCATTCCTATCAAATTTAGGCGTCAGATTATGCCATGTTCCTCCATTGGCATAAATCGTACCGAGCAGTGTGGGCAAACAAAACCACTCATATTCTCGACAATGCCCAGGATAGGCAACTTGACCTTGCGACAGAATGACAACTCTTTTCGGACATCAGCAATAGCGACCCCTTGAGGCGTTGTAACTATGACGGCACCATCTGGTTGATATTCTTTCAAATTCTCGACAATAGAGATGTGTTCATCTGAAGTGCCAGGCGGAGTATCAACAAGTAGGTAATCCAATTCACCCCAGCATACGTCTTGTAGAAATTGCTTAATCATAGCTAAGTTGATCCCCAGCATTAGTAAGCCAACTATTATTAATGTGATTCGGATCTCTGCATACCAGTCTTTTTCGGTCCTCGCCATACTACAGATGAGTTTTTATCCTGGAGTAGGAATCCAATCGACATGCATGCCAGTCTCTTGTCTTTGTCAGCGTATACAGGCACCCAGCTAAAGCATGATGCATTATGTAAGATATCATTGAAATAAAAAAAAATGGTTGGAACCTACCCTTGAGAAGCCTGATGTACTTGACGACCATCCAATCCGAGCATTCGTGGGATACTAGGGCCCGTCAAGTCGATATCCAATATACCGATCTTGAATCCTTTGTGCATGAGGCTCAATGCCAGCTGTGTTGTTACTGACGACTTGCCAACTCCACCCTTTCCCGACAACACGAGAACAATGTGCTTGATCTTTGAGAGATTTGTATCGGCCATGAGTGAAAAGCGTTACAACCGAAAAGAGAAGAATAAGAAATAGCGGGCAGGCATTCCAGATACCGACAAGATCCTCAGCATCTGACGCATGATGATCGATTCACATGCTTTGGACTGCGTATTGTATATGGAATCAAGTATTCTTTTAGGAGCATACTTAAGAGATAGAAAAATCTACATGGGGGATGTTGATAACAATGGTCCTAATGTAACAAGTACAGATGAATTCGTCCACGTATCTTGTCAATTATTAGTAATGTCGTCGTAGTAGCCTTCATTCGTAAATTTCGATCTCTCATTGAATGGCTTATCACCACCTGCTTACGCCTGCTGTATGCAACGATCTTCAATAAAATTGCTCCTTTTATATCCATTTTTACGGACCTCCTTTGACATCCATCTACAACAACAGGAAGTTTTACATGGCCAGCCCTGGAACAATGTAAAAAATGGCAGCCAATAGATAAGCTCAACATAAATGTGTCAAGGGATCCATCTAATTCATGGCTGCTGCCTCCCTTTTAAGTTTCTTCTTGTATCAACGTCATCTCTCCAAGCACTTTGTGTGTATATCCCGTTTATTACTTGGCCACTATGCTTGTTGTCATCATCCTAAATGCTTGATACATCTAATGACCCATACAATGATTCTATTTACACCCCATCCTTTGTACAACGCGTGAACCACGGACCACCACCAGCTTGTTGTGTATAGCAGAAAGTAGCATGCAGCATGCAATGGCTCGTCGGAGATAGAATTTGGAAGAGTTAAGGCTCCTTTGAGATCTTAAGGTTGTTACAGGCCTATTTGGTTGGCAATGAGCAACAGATATCGCGAACGCAAGTTCAATTCTTCCGACAATGACCGTCTTGCACGTGCATTATCACAACCTGTACAAGCATGGCAAGTAAATGTTGAGCAAGAGAGTGATCCCAATGACTAAACCAAAAGCTACTAAAGGGAGAAGGCATGGTCTCCTGTGTCCAATGGCAAAGGTGTCAAGGTGTATAAATGGATAAAGTGTAAGTGAAGGTATTGCTGCTGGTGCTGCTGGTGCTTCTCATCGCGAATCATGACTCATTCTATGTTTATAGCTGAGCGATCTATTGTGTTTGAGGAGGAGGAAGATAATGAAGAAGATACAATGTCTGGAGTAGAGAAGGTGGATGACTAGTAACTTTTGTATGTACGTCTATGTCTCCTAACATCGATGCTGTCCTTTAGACTGAGCCACCACCATCAATGTCTGCAATACTACAAAGCAAGGAGGAAGAGGAAGGTCGCTCAGCAACACCCAAATTGGATGATCTTTCAGACACAGGATCCGAACAACAGCTTAACGTGGACGCAGATGAAAATGATGTCAACGACCCATCCAAAAATCCCGCATCCAATCCACACGTCCATCCAAGGGAGGAAGATGTTGAAAATAGAAATACTCATGGAGCTTAACTTCCCGCATAGTTAGCTTCTAATAAAAAGAAACGGCATGCTTTATACACAACCACCTCTTGTACAGAAGCACATTCAGCTATTTACATGATTCTTCATAACGAAGAAACGTCGTTGCATCACACATAATATGGAGGAGAAATGACGCAGAGAAGGGGTTCCGTATAAAATGAGCACCACGACATGAAGGTAAATGATACAGTATCAGAGATAGATTACTACCACACATTCATTTAAGCAGAGGAAGCAATGATGGTTGTGCAAGATGTGGTGTGTATTCGTATTTGGTACACGCGTGCAGGGAATGTAGGATATGCCTAAACACTGCTCAAGTACACAAAGGATAGTGATTTATTAGATGCTGAGATATGCTATTATCATGCGGTTAAAACCAGCTAAGAGAAGGTATCTTCGATAATGGTATCCAAGTGAGGGTCCTGGTGACCATGGCAACCCTAGTCAAGGGGTTCTTACATTGAGGCACTGCATTAAGAGCGTAAGAAACGCCACCAATCATATTTGTTATCTCCTTCCTATGAACGGCTCCACTATCACCACCGAGCACCGAGAAGAAAAGCGACATTTTCGTGAGAGATCACATACTATAACTCGGCATACGATTCCATCGGCAGGTCATGCAGAGCCACCAGACAACGTCGAAGAAGGCGATTCTGCCAAACACTTTGCTGACACAACAGATGATCTCGCAACAATAAACGACCAAATTCAAGGCCTCATGGTGCCTAGCGAGGAGGTCTTGGAAGACGAAGACGACTACAGTGATGATGAAAGTGCTGTACCAACCACTGGCCAAGCTAGCCCAAAGAGCCTTTTATCCACAACATCTTCGATGGTATCGTATGTCTCAAGTGCATCAGCGTACGATATCCTCCTGTCACGACTTGGCAATAGTCAAGTGGATCCATTCGCCAGGCCCGAGACAATGGATCAGAGAATCGATGATGATGAAGACAACCATCATTCACCTCGAGTTTCGCATGAAGTAAAGGAGGATGTCAAAGATGACGAAGATGCTGATTGGGGTAATCTAGTAGTAATAATCGTTTGATACGCTCGTTCCTGACATTGGTTTGTTGCATGTATGTAGAATTCTGGGCAAAGGTCATATCCGATTTCAAGTCCGTCACCGCCAAAGAGCTGTCATCCTGCATTCGACGAGGAATCCCTAGTTCGCTTCGAGGAACCATTTGGCAATTGCTTGCAAAATCAAAGGATGGCAAATTGGAGCAAACATACATGCAGCTGCTGAAACAGGAGTCCGTGTATGAAAAGGCGATTACCCGAGACTTGTCACGTATCCTTCCGCATAATCAATTTGTTCAGTCAACGAGTGGAAAAGACTCCTTATTCAATGTGGCCAAGGCGTATTCATTGTACGATCAAGCTGTCGGCTATTGTCAAGACATTCTTTGTATTATTGGACCACTGCTGTTGAATGCAAGTATATATCGGATCATCATTCCATAATCCATTTGTAACCGATCTTGCCTTACAGATGCCTGAAGAAGAGACCTTTTGCGTGTTGGTACAAATAATGCATCGATATGGTCTTCGGGACTATTTCCTTCCACAATCCAACTTCCTCTCACAGAGGCTCTACCAATTTTCGGTTCTTGTTAGCGAGAATTTACCACACATCAGCCGTCATTTGGAGTTCCAAGGGATCCAAGATAACATGTACGCAGCACGCTGGTTTACATCTTTATTTGCATGCAAATTTCCTTTTGAATTTGTATTTCGAGTTTACGATCTTTTCCTATCCGAAGGCCAAGACGTGTTACTACGCGTTGCGTTGGCAGTGTTGAATCAGCATCAGGCTACGATCCTTGCTCTTGAGCATGACAACTTATTACGATTCCTCAAAAATGATCTTGTTGACCTATCCGAGGTAAAAATAACCTGCCAGCAGAGTTTGGTAGTAGTAGACAACGATGGTTATTCATTCTTATATGTACATTCTCTAGACAGCTGTGGATAACATAATCCATTATACGGCAGAGCTATGTATTCCTCCTCGTCGTCTAGAGAGACTTGCCAAACAATATCAAGCGGATGCAGCACGCAGTAGCAGCTCTGATGCGAATGCTATCGAGTCGCTTCGTCGGCAGAACAAGACACTTTCGGAGACAGTTCGAGAATTGCAACGCAACCTTAATAGCCTTAATCGTGAACACGACACTATTGCCAAGGAGCTTATCGAATCAAAAATGGAAATTGCCAGAGTCCATGATGAAAATGATGCACTACGTCAACAATCATTTGACTTGAAACGAGCATTGGAAGCCCTACACGTCGAAGTTGAATCACGAATCAAAACAGAAATGTCAGCATTGAGTACTAAAAATGCCGCGTTAATGGACCGCAACGTTGAACTCGAAGAGCAGCTGGCATCCATGGAAAAAACGGTGATAGACATGAAACTCCAATTCTTAGAAAGCGAGAACGAGCGTGATAGCCTAGATCGTCGATTGAATGACCTGAAGCGTTTGATGCCCTGATATACACATACATAGCTATGAATTATTTCCTAAAAAAACAGTACTTTCAAAACGCTTTGATTTGGAGTAAGCCGAATTCCCTTGTTTGATGTTAGAAACGTGGGTTGTTGGATTGGGAGCTTATAGGATACATGGATTATAGCTTTAACGGGCAAGTGAATTGGATAAACGTTTGGTGGGAGAAAGTGTGTGTTCAAGTTTCTACTACACGTGTGTAACCAAGCTGTCAAATGCAAGATTAAAATGCCTAAATAAACGATTATAGGATCAATGCCTAGCAATTAGGGAGTGAAAACCAACAATCCTTGTGATTATGGTTCGTATACTTTGTAAGGGATTCATTGTGGCATAGATGACCCAGCGAGCGTGATCTGTAGAGAGTCAACCCCTTTTTGACGATGAGCCTCCGCTGATGAATGACTGCGTAATAATGGCTTATGTTACTGGTTATAGTGTTATCTTAGCACGCAATGTTGTGATAGGGAAGTGAACAAGGTGTTTATTTGGCATTAAGCTGAGCAAGTAATGAATCGATTTCTTGAGCTACAATGTGGTTGTTGCATTTGGCTCGAACTTGCCTACAAAGATCGAATTCATTGAGTAAATCACGCAAATAAAACTTCTCATCCTTTCTTACTTTAAGCCCTCAGTATCCTTGTTGAGGAATGCCTGCTCGCTTGCTTCTTTAAATGCTCCAATCTTGACAAATAGCATTGGCCTCACTGATGTGTCGCATTTCAAAATGTACTTGCTTGCTTCTTGATACTGCTTGGCTTTGATACATTCCTCGACAAAAGGCTTTGATATGTTAGTGACCTAACACGCATATAGATGAAGCGCTCTGTTCTTACCTCGTAGCCGATGGGCGAGTTTTTGCTTTTAGCGAGCTTCTCTAGATTCTCCCAATCTCGAACTTCGACCAGTGCTCGCAATTTGATCCACCAATATCTTTTGTCCGGTACTTTGAACTCGCTTTTCACTTTGGACGACTTGCTTTGTTGGCCAAGCATTGTGCACTTGTAAATCGTCTCGCTTACAGATAGCCCGACAAATGGTTGATGCGTATCCTTCTCTAATTGAGTTTGCATGTGGAGCAATTTGACCGCTTCATCCGTCGCCTAAATGAAGATTCAAGCTGTCACTGATCTGTCAAATATACACTCCTAATCTTACAATATCGTACCTTTGCTTCGAATGCACACTCCTTGTCATCTTGGTAGGTTTTAGCAGCGACCTTGAGCTCGCTTATTCGACTTGCGACTTCCTAATATCCAACGGGGAAGTTTAGAGGAAGAAAAAAGATTGCGTGCCTAAACCCTTACTTGATGTTCAAATCCCTCTGATAAGATTGTATTCGCGCTATCAATCCTGCGATCATCTTGATAATAAAAGTCTTTGAGCAGTTCCTTGTCTTGCTCCTTGCAGTAGACCTCAAGTAAGCTACAGGCCAATGGCTTGTTGTTGATCACCCTGAAAAATTCACCAAGGGGTAGTTTGCGCTTCAACTGGAATATCACCAAATAAACTTTTGGAAAAGATTAGCAACAGCGTTCCTCAATGTATGCTATAAAGTCAATTACCCAAATCCGTGTCACCGCTTTCGATTGCTTTCATAAGCGCCAACTCGTCCTCCTGCATTGAGATCAATAAAGGCACCTGATCTGCAGCCCGTGGCTCATGGTCGATTAACTTGTAAAAAGAGGCATCAGCATGAATAACAAGATGTGATGACAATGTCATTGCTATTTTTACCTTTGTTGCCAATCTTGATTGTCCAGAGTTGTACGCCGTTTTTGCAATTTCGGCATATGAGAGCCCGGGTTTCTTGTAAAGCTTATCGACAATCGTTCTGCAAATGCTCTCTTCATCTTCATTTGAAGCTTTAATCTATCAACGTAACTGTAAGCCTTCTTGGTCTTGACCCAACATGTGGCTACCCTACCTTTGCACAAGCCCAGTGAACTAAGATTTTGTCGGACCTGACTTTGAGATAATCGGCAATGCGAACGGCCAGTAAATGGTGATTCCTGCGGATCAGTATGTCGATGACTGCATCGGGTGTGAGACGCTTGAACCTGAATCAATGGAATGAATGATCATGTCAATGTATCGCTATTCCAATCATAACATACTGAGCGTAAGTCAATGGGATGCCGATATGGTAATCTCGAACAGCATTCAATACACGCAAAGATTGTGCCATTTCCACGAAACGATCCGCATTGTAGTTTTCGAGAAAGCATTTTCCAAAAGACGCTGCCTTGAAATTCATATCCTAGATGAGTAGCTGTATTTCATAACCTATATTTTGCTTACCTTGAGTAATGATCGTTGATAATAATGATGGAATTCAAATCCAGCAGCTTCGATACAGCAGTCGACTGCATCAACAAGATCGGCTTTGATATTACGGATATTCTCATCAGCTTTTGGGCTCTTGCGCTTTGGGAAGAGTGAGCATTTGAACAACATTTTGAGCATGTCAACAGTTTTACTCACCTCGAAATGATCTAGAGCATCAAAAAGCAAAGCTGCTGGTGATGTTGATCCAATCTTGAAAATTTCTTCTGTTGCAGCTGTATACATCATAGAGTTAGCATTGGCATCCGAAATGCTGTTCTATTGGATCTTACCAGGAACACGCTGTAGCATCTCGCATTTATCGGCACTCATGATACGCACGCCATCCACTTCTGATATCAAAAATATCGGCCCTTCGTATGAAAACTTGATCCAATCTCCAAAAGGACCGACCATTAAGACAATCTTGTCCCAATAGAGCACAACTGAATCAGTACCACACCTAATTAATCAAGGTATGAGTTAGAGTATGCATTTCTGGAGTCGTATAGCGCATATTACCATACAAGCTGTTGAGGAGCAATTTTGGATTTGGTCGCGTACTCCGAAAGGTTCTTTTGAAAATCCGTGGAAACCACCCATAACTTCCCATCCGATGTGAAGAGTGCTAAGAACTTTCCATTTGGAGATATCGCCATTTTGGTAAAGGGTCCTTGCTGCAATCTCTATGATGCATTTAACAGGTTAAATGAGACCCACATTCGAGCCATGATTATCGTTGCGTTACCTGATCCACAGATTCTTTGTTGTCAACCACAATGATCGTTGAGCCAGTGGCAATAAGGACCTCCACGTGTCTGCTAAGGGTATATTGCGGAGGAATCACGGTCCAGCTATGCGGTTTGTCATCAAGGCCTATCCATATATATATGAGTGGCCCTATCTACGATATCCATAAGCATATTACTATATACCAGTATCAGCCATAAGCTTGGGTCGAGGCTCGTAAAAATCGGTTACGGCAATAAGCTTGTACTTGTTTGTCATTGCCACCAGGCCTGTGCTCCAGATCTGACAATCCAGGATGCCTTGCTCCTTGGCTTCCTAAACAAATCTCACAAGTCATTTTCGTTCCACTATAATGGGCTTCCACTTTTCGCCTTCTAAACAACGTACCTTTCCTAGCGAGAATTGCGTATATGAACCATGAAGGGGATACAATCTCACAAATCCATCTTCTGTAACAATCACAAGTTCTTCATGCTTCGTCCAGCCTAATGCAATGATTCGTCCTTTTTCCCACTACTTTGCGTGTAAGATTCCTAAATTGCAGCTGATATGATAGCACTAGAACATACCTGTATTTGATCAATGAGCTTTCCTGCCGAGGTATACATGTAAACAGTGGGCTTGATCGGCTGTTGTTTCTGTAGCAATAGCACCTTCTTATCGTCGCGAATCATGGCTGTAAATTGATATCTCGAGTTACAAGAGCTGGAGATACATCCATATCGAAGGACAAGGACACGTACCAATAGGACCACCAAACTGTGAACCAGCAATCATATACTTGGAAAGGTCATTCTGGTCCCATGAGAGTGAGTAGATTTCTTGTTTCCTGCAAGTAGATGGTTCTGTCAGGTCCACTCGCGATCTTTACGCGCACGCATCCCAAAAGCAATACCGATAAAAGCGATCCTATTCAAGATATGACTCCAAGTCAATAAAGCGAATTCAATTTTCGGGTTCTTTTGTTTCAACTTTACATGGAGCTGTATCCAATCGTGTGTGGGATTAGCTGGCATAGTCGACAATAGCGAACTTTCACGCAGAGGAAGCAGTAGTGCTGTTTCGGAAATGTATTGTTACATAGCTCCGTTGTCTCAGCGTAGTTGTAGAGATACGTGGTCATGTGATACTGCACTTTCTCGATCATACGCTTCTCACAGCACGTTCCCAGTAATAAACCGTACACACCTTCTTGTTAATTAGGCAGACTCCATACGACTTGTAAATAGGCAACAAGGACGAGCATGTAACCTGAACGTACCAAGCTCTTTATTTACGTTTCACTATGAGTAGTTTGAGTTTACCTGCAGCTATCAGGCTATGGAAAGGTCCATTTATTAAACAACAACTTGACGTCTTCCAATACTTGTGAGTGATCCCCTTTATTAGTAAGCGAAATTGGTTAACTTGATTACTTTAAGAGCGTATCGTGATGTCACAACGTGGATATCCTGATGATAAATTGGGGTCGAGGTAAAAAGATGCATTATGGACATGCGAGGATTGGGGAGAAAGCGACTCGATAAGAGCTTATGTGTAACACAAGGCAGATGGAATCCGACTCAGCACCCTCTTTTACTCTTTGTTAACCATGACAACAACACCTGTGGTTTTGGACGAAGATACTTATACCGAAGCCTTAAGCGCTATCATCGAACGTGATTTCTATCCACAGCTATCAGCTTTAAACCAGAGACACAACTATGCTGGAGCAGCACTGCAAACAGATGGACTCAGCGATCTTGGAACCCCAATGGTGCAATCGAACAACACTTCCAAGAATGGTACGTATATACATAGTCAGTTTATATAGAACTTTTTCTTAATACTAAAGTGGGCATTCTAGAAGACAAGACGACCGTCAACTATTACAATCCGGATGCCATTCAACTTGCTGATCGGGTGAATCTCGATCTTTCTTTGGATCAGTTTCAAACAGTGTATACAAGGTAGTATAGGAAACCATGGCATTGTCGGCTCTTCTAATACCCCATTTAGTGAAGACAACGCTTCTTTTACCGATATCATCGACAAGACGAATGCACGGCAGAGGGAAAAGTATCGGTGGTTACTGGACAAGGAGGCTCAAATCGAGAGTTCAAAACGGCTGCTTGAAAATCATGCAAATCGACTGGAGGTTGACGATGATGGATTTGTGCGACCACCAGAAATGTGGCGATACAAAGCAAAGAATGCGCTCATGTACGTCCCAGATGGCACCGGCAAATCCTTATTGAATGAAAAAGATTCGAGAGCACCCCAAAAGTCCATCAGCTACAACAATACGAATTTTACATCAAGCCAAGTAAGTAGCCTATAAAGATGTATCATCCATCAACGAGTACTAATTGAAAGTAGCAGGGCGTAACCTCTTCCAATGGACGTGATATACCAGCATCTGGAACCATATTACCGGAGGATGACAATGAGTCCATAACATCAGAAATGACCATGGGTTATCGGGGTTATCGTTTGGTTGACGCGACGCCATCTCCAAATCCTTCGAGGATAGGGACACCCATCATGACTTGGGGCTCCATTGAAGGAAGTCCTACTTTGTTAAATAGTTCAGAAACACCAGGTAAAATCATATACGATCTCTCTCTATGGAATGGCTATATAACTATGTATACAATAGGCCCACGATTTTCGTTACCAAAGGTTTGCAAGCGAGAAGAATTAGGGATGAAATTATCAGAAAAAGCATCACGTGCACGCCGAAAGCGTACAATGGAAAAATCCGTCAGGAGAACGCCAATCACAGGGTAACTATATATATACGCACATGTGAGGAGAGTGATCAATAAATACTAATGACATAATAGGACAATGTCTCCAGCAGCAGAACAGCTTTTGAGACGAAGCGGTACACCAAAAAGTACGGGATTTGGACAAGCGTTACGGTCATCGTATGGTCATGGGGCTACTCCTCGATCAAAGTTTTCTTCCACCCCGCTGTTCAAGGCTGGAGCAACACCAAGCACCTTACATTCTAGATCCCCCTTTCCTCAACAACGATGATCCTATTTTATCATGCATATTCTATGAGCATTGTACGCTATGATTGATTGGTTTCTTTTGCTTTTATAAAAAGGAATGTGCAAATGATTTATTCGTCGTCACTACTATCTGAATCACTATCATCATCAGCTGGCTTCGCAGCCTTATTTTGAGCGTTTCCACCAGCCAATGCACCAGCAAGTCCTTGTTCACGCATTAACTTCATTTGACCTGCAATCGAATCCTCCTCAGGATCTGATATACTATCATCGACTTCTTCTTCTGGTGGTAAATCAGCTTTGTCATGGATTCTCAACTTGATATCGTGCATAATATCGGTGCCAACGTATGTATCAGATTTGACATAAATCGAAAAGGTGTATGTTCCTGGTTTGGGTGGTCCTGGGAATGAGATTTGAACAGTCTGCTCTTCTGTGACATCCGTGACCTTCTTGGGAGCATATAATATACGATTCACTTTTGGATCACCAAGGAAAATCCACCAGTATGGTTTTTTCTCCTATAAAAATTCACGTCAATAAATGCAAAAGGACACTGTTTGATTTGGTAATGGCTTACCCCTGGGTAGTAAGGTGCATGAGCAAAAGGTAATGTGCCGTTCTTGTCGTTTGATTTGGCCTTTCCTCCCTCATCCAACAGCTCTTCTTGATCGTCATTCTCATCCTCGTCGTCAGCTTCATCCTCATTTTCTTTGATAGTAGCATTGCCGTTTCTCAATTTCAACACAAGCGTGACAATTGCACCAGGAGTAACGATCTTGTCTCCCACCACTAGTCAACGATATTAGTCAAAGATCATGTATAATCATAAAAGCATATAAATGAATACCTTTAAGTACGGCTTTAGAAACAGTCAATTGTGGGATACGGTTGGCAACCTCAACGACGTCAAGCGATTGTTCATTCGAGAGACCCTCAAGGAAGTTCTTGCGTTCTGATTCGCTGAGAGACAATACTTGCTTGGCAGAGTGGATGTGCTTCTTTTTAGAGCGATAATAACGACGCAATAAAGAGGTGGTGACATGAGGAAGCTGCTTTACGGACGATTCGCCAGGGTAAATGGCTTGCAAAAGCTCCTGTTGCATTTCCATGATACACGACGTAACGCTCAACCATTGCTTGACGATAGCAATTTGAAGCAATCCTTGAAGGAGATGAATGGATCGTTCCACAATGTATTGTTGTTCTATATATACGGATTTGGTATGAATAAACTGTGCATCATTCATATGTAACGTCATACTTGCCTCGTAACAAGGTTTTGGCATGAGAAGGGCAAGCTTTGTTGATATCGATACGGAGGAAATAAGCATACAAAAGACTTCGTGCCTTGTGACGATCCTTGGGCGATACCTATACAACATGATGAGCCATCGTACCATAACCAACAACGATATCACGTACTGCACGCTCAAATCGCTCGCCAAATCGGTGCTCCAATTCGTCAACGATAACATTGTCAATAGCTTTGAGAGCCTCTTGTTCATTAGCTTGCACGGATAAATTTTCTTTGAACTCATGTGCACCAGCCAAGATATTCAATAAAGCTATTATAAAAAAGACACGTCAATACCAGCATTCGTAAGCCCCATCCAACAGCCATTCTACCTTTGAAATCCGTATCCTCTTTTAATTCCTTGACAAAAACACGCATAGAAGCATTCAAGATCTTGTCCTTGGTGTGTCTCCGGGAGTTATACCACCAACGAGCCTATGTATATAGAAACTCAGTAATCCATTGACAGGGTAGTATAGAAAAAGGTACGTACAGTGTAAAAGGGTAAACCAAATCCGAAGATGCATGCGTAAAAGGCCAAGACCCAGCTGCTGCTTCCTGATTCAACCAATTTCTTTGGTAGTGCTACGCCCACAGAATACGTCTGCTTGCCATCAGGATGGCCGTATTGCTCGTAATTCTTGCGGACATCTTCATCAGTCAATCTAAGTATGGTACGTCCATCAATACCTCGAGCTCAGTAACCATGATCACAACACAACTTACACTTGATACGCCTTGCTGATTTGAATAAATTGCTCCTCAGACTCCTTCTCGGTACCAGGCTGTGCTTTATCAGGATGATAGATCAATGACAGCTTCTTGTACACCTTTTTGATCTCAGGCAACGTGGCACCCTGATGATTGAGTGGATAATAAGCATCCATGTGTCCTAAACGTGTCCATTCATCTGATGAATTACCTCGCTGATACCAAGAATCTCATAAGGATCCCAATGCTGTTTTGGAGCTTCAGCAAAAGAAACTTGATATGCCAGGAATGCGACTGCCAACCAGCCTGCCACGAGGAATACAAACCTAAGCAAATTAGAGACTTAATACATTGTATGCGCGCGAGGAGAGAGCCTGTGCAACTTTTGGCATCCCTGTCAATGGGTAACATACTTTGGCCGGATCAACTGGTTCATCAGGCGGTTGCATGAAGTCTTGTTGACTTGTTGTCGTTCCAATGTGCATGTCTGACAGTGGCAAAGGTTCTTGTCGCTACTTGATCCTATCGATGTCGGTGGTTGGCAAGGCTGCAGGATTATACAACATGAGGCAACTTACTCGTTGACGACACGGCCGAATAGATTAGGTACGAAGTCATTGGCACCAAGCATATCAGTAAGACTGATATGAGGAAATAATAAAAGTTGAACCCTTCCTCATCGTAAGAGTATTCTGCCATTGTGCTGACAAGCGTGTATGTGTGTGCTGGAAGAGAGGTGGGGGCGGATGAAAGAGATATGAGGAATGAGTTGGCAATTGCAGTTTTCGGTCATTGAACGACCATATTCCACCAATGATATGCTGGCACCTAGCACCTTTGCAGATTACAACAATGTGGCAATAGTATTCTATTCTTTCTCTTCTAGTCATCTTTTTGGTTGGCGTCATTCGACTCCACATATCGTATTTGAGCCGCAATCTCCCACTTGTGTAAAAAGCCATAGGCCGTCCAAGTACTATCATGGCAACTCTATATGAACGTTGGCATGGGTACCACCACGTTGTTCAGCAGTCTTTCAGCGGGGCAACAACGACACAAGGGGTATCCATAATGAGAAAGAGCGAGATGAAAGTGCTAGCCTGCTATGTAACCTTCTAAACTACATGTCATATTCAGGGGCAAATACCAGGTACAACGCCTTGCGAGATCCTTACTTGTACTAGACATTGATCTTTGACAGGGTCAAGTTGAGTTTCGAGTGATGTTTGTGATAATGGTCCTACCAGCATTGTCATTATCAGAAGGTACATCATGCTATATGCTTCTTATCATTGTGACCAAATAAAGAGCTACTGCTTTTATTGATCGACAGCTTTCATTAATGGAAGCCGATGGGTATCAAATACAAGGAAAACGTGGCCTTTGTACGTGTTGTTGTTGAAGGGCAATACAAAGTGAATCCAATATCTTTATTGCTGGAGTGAGCTGTTTTGGTGAACTTTCTAATGAATAACAATGATAATTACTATCAATCCAACGCATCGGCTACAAGGAACCCATCGTGATGTAAATGTTGTAGATGTATGGCCCGTATCGAATGTGCGGTCACATGACATGACAATTGTCGGACTACTAGACGGCCGACGCTTTTGTAATGCCCCTCGTTCGAGTGGCTTGATATTGTTTTAACACTTTACCTTTTCGTATCCATGTCAAAAAAGCAACAAGCGGCCGAAGCGATCGTGCGTATTCTCGTTGCCGCCGGCAAAGCCTCTCCTTCACCACCCGTCGGTCCAGCACTTGGTGCACGTGGTGTCAAATCGATGGACTTTTGCAAGCAATTCAACGACAAAACGAAACACATTGCGGTTGAGACACCCATTCCCACTGTCATTACTATCAAACCCGATCGTACCTTTACCTTTATCACCAAGACACCACCTACCACCTTTCTCTTGAAGCGTGCTGCAGGCATCAGCAAAGGTGCTTCCAAGCCTGGAACGGAAATTGTTGGCAAAGTCAGTCTGAAGCATGTTTATGAGATCGCCAAAATCAAGCAAACCGATGCCAGTCTCCAGCATTTGTCTCTCGAAAGTATCTGTGGAAGCATCATTGGTGTGGCAAGAAGTGTGGGAATACAAGTGGTTGCGTAGATTGTATCCTTGACAACATTACAATTCCCCCCTCTATCCCTTCCCCCCTTTACTCAATGGGATGGTTTATAGTTTGTATATTCAATCCCGCAACACACCACCCCGGCAGCTTACAACTGCACCCAAAAAAGAGTCTCATTCTCATCATGCCCCCATTTACCTTCACAATCAAACACCATTTCATTGAACTTGTCCATATAAAGAACCTTTCTAATAATACTCATTGTCTATATTACAACATGATGCGACCATTTTTTGAGGGGGCGGGGAGGCGGCCAGCATAGGACATAGGCAATCATTGTGTTCACGTCTCAGGCTTTGTACTTTGGGTAATAACAGATCCACCATGACCGCCTATGCAGCTTTTGGGTTTTGGAAGGATGCCATGGGCTGATTGTTGCTGGTGCGTCAAGTGCTCAAGAACAAGTCCCGATTTGTATATGAATTCCTTTGGATGCCTGCATGATAATCATACCTCCTTATTCCACATGTCCGATACGCTCAAAATCCTTATTGCAACAGACAACCATGTGGGCTATCTCGAGAACGATCAGATTCGAGGACGCGATTCGTTTGACGCATTTGAGGAAGTGCTCGTTCTTGCCAAAGAATACCATGCCGACTTTATACTTTTGGGTGGCGATCTATTTCACGACAATCGACCCTCACTGTATTGTATGAATGAAGTGATAACGTTGATTCGAGAGCACTGTTACGGCAGCAAGCCTTGCGAATTCTACATTGTCAGCGATCAGAGTGTCAACTTTCAAAGCCGCAGCGGGCACGGTGCCAACGTGTATGATCCCAATGTGAATATCAGTATTCCTATCTTCTCCATTCACGGCAATCACGATGATCCATCAGGCTTGGGAAATATTTGTGTCTTGGATGTATTGGCAAATGGTGGTCATATCAACTATTTCGGACGCGCATACGACTTTCGTGATATCCAAGTGAATCCCATCTTATTTGAAAAAGGAGCAACAAAGTTACTTTTGTATGGACTCGGCAATATTCGTGATGAACGATTGCATCATGCATGGGGTGACGGCAATGTAAAGTTCCCAAGACCTGATCCAGAGATGGAGCCCGAATGGTACAGAAATGCTTTCAATCTCCTTGTATTACATCAAAATCGCGTTCAGCATGGTCCAACATCCTATATTCCAGAAGACTTCATCCCGGATTTTTTCAATCTTGTCGTTTGGGGACATGAACACGATTGTCGAATCGATCCTGAAGCATGCAATGGTGTTGATATTATACAGCCTGGCTCTTCGGTGGCTACTAGTTTGGCTGCAGGTGAAGCTATTCCAAAGCACGTTGGCCTTTTGGAGGTGACAGGCTCAGATTACACATTACAAAAGATACCTCTTAATACAGTTCGGCCCTTTGAATGGACATCAGTCTCCCTTGCTGAGGTGCCTGATCTTACACCAGATCCCAAAGCATGTGAACAATATTTGACATCAGTGATTGAAGATCTTATCAAGAAAGCAGAGACCAAATGGAAAGAACGACAACAGCCCGAGGAACAACAACAACGAGATACACCATTGCCATTGATTCGCGTACGTGTCTACTATACTCCCGAGTTTGAAGCATTCAACGTCGTTGTCTTTGGAAAAAAGTTCATCAATCGTGTTGCAAATCCGAAAGATATCCTGAAATTCAGTCGTGTGACAAAAGGAAGACAACAACGTAACGTCCGTGATACAACAGGGACCTCACCAGCGCCTGTACCTGAAAGATTGGATACGCTCAAGATTGAAAATCTCGTCGGTGAAATCCTCGGACGCAACCTTGCCGTACTACCTGAGAACGAACTTCAAGATGTGGTGCAAAAGCTTATTGAAAAGGACGACAAGAATGCGTTATCATCCTATGTTGATCAATCGCTTAATCGTATGAAGAGAAGGATGATTGATTTGGAAGATAGAAGCCATGTTACAGATTTATCCGATGACTACGTAAAGCGTCGTGCCTTAGCTCTTAAGGAAGAAAGACATAGTGCATATGCTCAAGAAACACATGAAGAATAAAAGTTGCTACAATGTATTCCAAAATCAAAAGTCTATCTATCCTAGATAATACCCTGTCGTCGTAAATCTTCATATGTTTTCCTGTTAAAGACATTGCCTTCATCATCTTCGTATTCTTCCATTGTATCAGCGACGAATTCTTCTGCTGCTCCTTCCTTCTTGAGTTTCTCAAATACTAAGAAAAAATAAGTCAGTATACCAAACTTGACTCTATATCCCAAATACTTACAAGCAAATGCATCCTCAATTCTTGTGATCTCATGGAAATGTCGGGTATTTGGAATGCCGAGACATCGCATACCATGAGCATGACGCCATTCCTGAAAGTGCTTGTCGAATGCTTTGCGACCCATGTATACATAATTTCCACAGATCTCGCAAGGATACTCCACTCCCAAGCCATGTAGTTTGTACAGCCAATAGGGAATCGGTTTTCCATCCCATCCCAGGGGAAGCTTCAAAGGATTGTAAATCTTGTCATCATCTTCTTCGTCGCTCTCCTGCTCATCGAGTTCAATTTCTTCTTGATCTTGCTCCAACTAAAAAAAATATCATATCATCAATGTCATGCCATTGACCATAGCCTCCATTCATTTCTTACCGTTCGCTCCCTATCAGTCAGAGCTTGTTTTCTTTCCACATTGGCTTTGGTCTCATTCAATGCCTCTTGTAAAGCCTCGGCATATTTCCTGATCAGTAACTCTTTCCATGCTGTTTCCTTCCGCTTGTCTTGCTTGTCGCCGTTTTGTTGTGTGCCGTTTGCTGCCAACTTCTTTTCATTGCTGATATGCTTCCTTCCTTTCAAATGATTGTCGTACACTGTCTGTTTGCTGAATTGCTTTTGGCAAGCATTACAATACAATTCTGGGGTATTGGATTCGTTGGCGATTTCTTCCCATCCAGGTAGCTTTCCTGCACTCCACTTCTCTTCCAATTCCTGCTGTGCCTTTCTTTCAAGTTCATCAAGATCAAACAAGGGATTCGCACGCCGAAAGAAAGAACAAAGGTAGTCGCAAGTGTCTTGTAAATATCTATCACACGATGAGTATGACATTCCTGATCCATCCTATCTATATTTCCTTACTGCCTGTATTCGGGACTGGATCGTAACGTCTTTGGATAGGATTGCTCGAAATCATCGAATTTGCTCAGGTACTGAAGATAGCCCATCTTTTTGACACCCTTCAGGTTGATATATTGCCCATGCAATGCGTTCATGTCGAGATACCTTCCAAAAGCCTCTTCGCCAGAGAATAACTTTTCCAACTCTATATCCATCATTCATGTTTAGAGTCACTCGTCCATCCTCTCCACCCACCCACCCTATGTAGTACCCACCATCGTCTTGATTTTCGTCATCAGCTTGCTGTGCATGTATGAATTCCATCTCTGGGGGCTCCACTGGCTCATTGGGATACTTGCGATGGTGATCCTTGATGACTCGTAGACGTTCGTAAAACTCGCTGAACTCTGACGATCCTGACAACGCTTCGATTTCGGATTGACGTAGACTATGTATATTGGTATTAAACCTTTGCACTTCTACCCAAGATCGTCCTCAATAGTTACCCGTCATTGTCTTCATATAATGCATATAGTGATTCACTCTTATCCGCCATTCGTGTCAGCAACTTGTTTACAACATGCTCGTTTCGAAGACGTTCACGATGTGTCCTTGGCTCGTGCATATACTGGTCGACGATAGCCTGTTCTAGTCGTTCGATTTCTTCATGGGAGCTAGTGCTATAGCGTGAGTAAAGGAGGGCATAGCAAAAAAAAGAGAATAGCTACTCACCCTCTTTGACGTTCAAGCAAGTTGTTCATAGTAAAGATGTTCTGAATGGATAATGGATCTCTCAGCCTGAATTTCATGTTAATCGGACAGTCACAAGGCCCTCCTCTCAGGGTCGGTCACCTAGAACCATCTACCCACTTGCAGCCTCATGTCAATTCTTGGATAGCAATAAAACTAGAATGGCGTTGGAATATGTAACGATAGGATGGAATCTTAAAAAAATGGGGATCCTTACGTTGTAAGGATAGGTTGGCTATGTGCTGACTCGGGTGCAGCTTCAATGTAGCTGCGTAACATTTGTGAACGGCCATTTTGAGATATCATCATTATGTTTTGTCGTTCCAAGTTGTCTGCAAGGTTACCTAGCGTTGTCTCCAAGCGACTAATACAAGCATTGCAATATCCAAAATGGTTCTCAACCCAAATCGTGGGAAGTCACATGACAATGTGAAGCTATCTTTACATACGTTTCCCTCAAGAGCAACTGGTACAATAATGGTTTTCCATCATGCATAAATCGGGCAACCTGACACAATCCAGTTGAGCTTGCTTGGGAATATCCATCATTATCAGACAATGACATTCACCTGCAATCACAGTATCTTTACCCATGTGCCACCAAAGAAACTTGCTATATTTCATACTTTTATGATAATAAAGTAGTAGAGTGGTATGCGTTGCGTGTATATTTGTGCATTCGAGTATACTGATGTAACAGCAATGATACAATTACATGATATCAACAATGAAAAGGGATCTAGCATTACGCCATACAGGTTTGAATGATATAGAAAAAGTCATCTTAGTAGCACCCATCATGTCTTTTCTTGATAAAGGGACTCCCAATCTTGATTGATTGAAAGAGCATGCGGCGGTGATACCTTAGTATGCGTGTGTGACATAAAAGTCAGCCATCGGTATCCAAGGAAACAGGCAGCAAGCCACGTACTTTTTCTTCGACACACAAACATGAAAGACTACCAACGAGAGTTTATTGAATTCGCCCTTGCTAATGACGTTCTCAAGTTCGGCACCTACACGCTCAAGTCTGGACGTGTTTCTCCCTACTTTTTCAATGCTGGTCTCTTCAACAGTGGTAAGACTTTGGGTGCCATTGGTCGGTTCTATGCTGCTGCCTTGATCGATGCTGGTTTTCCCTATGATGTTCTCTTTGGTCCTGCCTACAAGGGTATCCCATTGGTGTGCGCTACTGCACTCTCGTTATCATCCGAGCATCAACAAGAAGCACCTTTTGCTTTCAACCGTAAAGAAAAGAAGGATCACGGTGAAGGTGGCAACATTGTCGGTACCCCTTTGAAGGGCAAGGTCGTTGTCGTGGATGATGTGATTACTGCTGGAACTGCTATCAACGAATCGATCCAAATCATTAAGCAAAGCAATGCCGAATTGAAGGGTGTTTTGGTTGCAGTCGATCGTGCCGAAGTTGCTCCTGATGGTTCCGGCAAATCAGCTATTCAAGCCATTGAAGAGGCTAACAACATCCAAATCCGTGCTATCATCACTGTGGATCACATTATGGAATATATGGAAGAAAAGGGCACTTATACGGAACATTTGAAGATGATGCGTGAATACAAGGCCCAATATGGTATTAAGAAATAAACAGCATGTGCTTTTGTATTATATATGATTGCTCGATGATGGGATGGGACATTTGGATGAGAGGCTTTAATCAATGGGGGGCGCAATGTTATCAATCACTTTTACATGACAAGGGTGATCGTTGTATGTAATGTAATATATGAAGTTGGCTACTGGATGAAGTTATCGACTCTGCAATAAAACACGATGCGGCTGCATTGGATCCACTGGCGCTGTTAAAATCATCACTGACCACAGAATTCAAGCGGATACGCGCCCAAGTCACCCCCGTTCTTTTACCTCTTCACCTTGTTCCTCTTCACTCATGTCCTCTCACGAATACCAAGATGAGCCAATTTTCAAACGACCACGCCTCGAAAATGCCGATTCAAGTACTGGCAGCGAAAACCGACCATTCAGTGCATTCTTCAACTCGGTTCGAAGATCCAAAAAGCATCCCGTTCTTTCCGACAAAAAGCTGATCGTCTACAACCTGAGAGGTGTGTCATAATGGACGTTCACTAGGATAGACGACTAAAAAAGAGATACCCATTCTAGTCGAACGACCCCCATTACCACAAGGATATGAGGATAATGCCTGGAAACGACTTGAAGAAGCTATCCATGCTATTCACCAAAATCAACAGCCCAAAGAGAGTCTCGAAGTGCTATACCAAGTAAGTTACAAATACAAGATCATCGAATACTCCAAGTTGACTTGCGTACGTCTAGCTCTGCGAGAACCTCTGTCAATACAACTTGGGAATTAAGCTCTGCGACCAATTGTGTAACGAATGCAGCATTTACATCCAGCAGGAATTCGCAAACCTAGAGCAAAGGCAAGTGATTGTGCAAGCATTGAATACTTACTGGCAACTCACTCTCTTTTAGTGTCAATACAATGGATGGAAGATCTTTTCTAACGGCAATGGATACATGGTGGAAGACCTATTGTAATCAGCTAGTAAGTTATTGATCCATGCGTAGTGTATAACGTATACTCATGCTGTTTTCCATAGTCTCAGATCCGAGGAATCTTCTTGTACCTTGATCGTTCAGTTGTTTCATCACTACATGGATCGCTATGGTAAGTGAGACTTGGTTTTGAGTTAAATCATTATTAACACATATAGCATAGGAGTCTTGGCATGAAGCTATTTGGACGAGAATACCAACAACATCAACACATCCGTGACAAAGTAGTGGAGAATGCTCTTGTGCTTGTCCAATGTGAACGGTAGGTACACGAGACAATGTATTGGTCAGTATCCCCACTCATGATCCTTAAAAAAAGTGACGATATCAATGCCGATTCATCCTTGCTGCAATCCTTGCTCCACATGTTGATCGATCTCCAGGTTTATCATACTGACTTTGAGCCACGTTTATTAGCAGAGACAAGGAAATACTACAGTGATGAAGGAGACCGCCTTGTCCAAGAAATGGATATGTCTATTTATCTTCAGCACGCTGCCCATCGATTACACCAGGAATCCGTACTCCATATTAAGAAGTATTTCGACAAGTCAACCAAGGTACCCCTCAACTCGATCGTCGAACAAGAGCTTTTGACTAAGCGTGCGGAAGTTATTCTGGATAAGAGTAAGTTGGAGAGAGAGAGAGAGATAAAGATACATTTCAATTGACATGTACGTATTCAGGCTTTGCATTCTTTATGGACAACGACTGTGAGGATGATCTCTCCATGCTTTACCGCCTATTACGCAAAGTGAATGCTCTGGATTTGTGCGTCAAGCATTTCCGTGAATATGTAAAGGTAAATAGCGTGCGTGATACTAGGAACTATATGTATGTTAAAGCGAAAGCAATCATTTATAGAAGGAAGGCATATCCATACTCCAAAAGAAACGAGGTGTTGCGGACCGTGAAGTGATTTCAATGATCCTCAGCTTCAAGAAAAAGACCGATATCATCATGGGTCACAGCTTTGAAGGCGACGAGCGATTTGCAGAGGCACGGCGAGATGGATTTGACTATTTTATCAATTTCAAAGAGAATCGCACAACGAGATTATTGGCAGCCTATACCGATTACCTATTGAGAAACTATGATCGGGTAAGGATATCTATATAAGGATCGTCAAAGAGAGTAATGCTAAAGATATTTGTAGATGGATGAACATCAAATGGAAAAGGGTCTGGAGCAAGGAATCGGTTTATTCAGGTGAGATGGTGCCTTAATTACGCATACATGTTACTTATGTTTCTTTTTTAGATATTTGCGAGGTAAACGACTCGAGGTATTGATTCGTGGAGAATGCTTACCAAAGAATGTAAAAAGGCAAGGACGTTTTCCAGTCAATCTATCGTCGGGATCTTTCAAAACGATTGCTGTTGGATATGAAGAGCAGGAATGCCGAGAAAAACATGTTGACAAAGCTAAGAAAAGGTAAAAGTATTCTTTTGCGAAAAGTGGTCACCTTATCTAACCATTATACATAGAATGTGGATTGGCTTACACCAGTCAGCTCGAAGGCATGTTACGGGACATCAAGCATTCGCATGACCTCATGAACGAGTTCAAGGTACTCAACGCATATAGGTATGATTTAGCACTTTTACTGAACAAGTTCATGCCAATAGTCACTGCCAGAAGGCCGAGCTATCCCATTCAATTTCAAAGCAAACATACTCACATATGGATTCTGGCCATCTTATACACCTGTGGAAATCAACCTGCCACCTGAAGTAAGTTATGATACGTTGACGCTATATCCAAAGAGTGATCGCTAACAAAATGCATGCTAGTTTGCGGATGTGGAGCGTCGATATCAAGAGTTTTACAATACAAAGTTCTCGGGTCGAAAGCTTACATGGCAGAATTCATTGGGTGTGTGTGATGTCACGGCGAATTACCCCAAAGTAAGTCAAGGAAAAAGGAAAAGCAGTAGATAGATACTGATTGATCCATTACATAGGGGACGAAGGAATTGACATTGACCCTGCTACAAACGGTGGTAGTATTACTATTTAACGACCCATCGATGGAATCACTTAGCTTTCGAAATATCTTTGAAGCAACGAATCTTGGTAAGAGGTAGAAGGTGGTACTAATAGAGTATGCGATTCATGTGTTATCTGTAGATGAGCTTGAATTGCGACGCACACTCAAATCTTTGGCATGTGGTGATCAAAAGTTGCTAAGGAAATCGCCCGATACTGAAGATGTGGATGATACCGACACCTTTACCTATAACGAAGACTATACAGCATCTACCCAGCGCATACGAATGAATACTGAAAAGCTCAAAGAAGTGATTGACAGCAATGCCAACGTCCCTCGGGCTGTGCTCATGAATCGTGAAAACCAGGCAAGCCATCATTTACCGTTTCGGGTGATTCGCTGTTCTAATCCTCTTTTAAATACAGGTGGATGCTGTCATAGTGAGAATCATGAAATCCAAGCGGCAATTAAGTCATGGTGCGCTATTGAGTGACGTGGTGCGACAAATCCAATTTCCCATTACGGTAGGTGTAGGAAGAGAGAGTTGGAGATACGCCGGGTTACTAAGCGTGGAGCACACATTTACAGGCCAAAGACTTTAAAAAGCGTATCGAGTATCTCATTGAAAAGTAAGTGATGCATATGTGTGTTTTGTTATTAGCTAATAGGATCGCGTAGACAATACCTGGCACGGGGTGACAACGACATTTATGAATACCTCGAGTAAAGTGGACAATTACAATAGCTCACTCTCCCTGTAACATTGATACAAAATGATTATATAAATTGCATTCAATCGTATTTACGTATAGTATACATATATGGATTCAGATGAGTGCTCATCAAGAGCTTGGATATTACAGTAACAGCATATAATAATCAGCGAGATGGTGGTTGATATCTAGTCTAATTCTTGTTTTCACCTTCGACAGGCTCCTGAAGGCCAAGCGCCTATAATTGGATGAAAGAAACCAGTGTATCAGTGATTGAATGGATGTGTGTATGTATATGCCAAATAACTTTACCTCAGTTAAACCGAAAAAGACCTGCCAATTTTCAATTGTCTTTTTGAAGAGCTCAGAGCCAGGGCCTAAAAGAAAACAAGAATGAGATCGCTGACTCTTCGGCGATGTGATGTAGGCTTACCATTTGAGTAAATAAATACATCAGACATTGAATGAACGCCTTGGGACTCGGAAACAGGAAGATTACCATGCCATTCGAGACCAGCTATATATGCAGCAAACAACAACCCGAGTTAATACTGAAAACAAGTCCTGGTATAATGCGTGATGTTCATACCTCCATAATTGCCAGCTTGATCTTCCTTGTTTGCTACATAGATACCATCCTCTTTGACAGCAGGAACACGAGTGCCAGTAGCAGGGAATGCAAATGCTTCATAATGATCAGGTCCATCATTCACACCGGCAGCCAAGGTGATTTTAGGGTGCTAAAAAATATAAGCGTGTGAATGCCATGTTGCAACATGCCATTGCGCCTACTTACCCAGTTGTCAGGGAAACCATCACCATCCTCATCATAGTATCCAGGCCAACCAGAAGCTGCATAGAGACCAATAGAATCACGCATCTCTCTTTCAGAAGAAGTCTTGCGTTGAATATACTCTTGGTCAACCGAGCCCCAGACATCAAATGGATGGGCATGGTCAGCGGTGAACAAGATAAGGGTGTCCTCGTATTCTCCATTCTTTTTAAGCCATTCCACAGTCTTGGCGATAGTGACATCCATTTCCAAGAGCTCGCCGTAAGCACGCGTGAAATCCAGAGGATGAAGCTATTTGTGAGGGTGTGAGTTTCGACATGTATAAACAAAAGAAAAAGGAGAGAATTAAGACTAACCTGCTTGTCAACCGATGCAGCTTCAGACATCAAAAAGAAACCATCATCACCACCACGCTTTTTCAACACCTCAAGAGCCTTCAGCGTCATATCAGTCAAGCCAGGTTGATCGGAACCGAGAGCATCCTTGCCGCTTAAATCAGGGGCAGCACCATTGCCAACGGTGTTGTTGACGAGGATATTGCGCTCCATCCAGCTATACGTACAGGGCAAATTAAGAAAATACCATCCTATCGGCTATAAAAGGACCACTTACGTATCAAGATTTCCAGTGCGGAATACACCAAGCAACTTTTCATCGTCCTTGTATTTCTTGAGCTCGTTTTTGTTCAAGACAAGTTTGTAGCCATGATCTTGGAGATAATCGTAATAGTCTGTCTCATTCAATGCTTCTTCACCCTTGAAGTATTCGGCACCACCAGCAAGCCACACATCAGGAGCCACTGTTAACGTCCGTTATTAAGGGATGGATATCACATGCAGGAGGAAGGAGGGAAATTAATGTGTGTGTATCTTACCAGGATCAGTCCAATTTGCAACACCGTTAGCGAGTTGATCTACAATATGGCCTGATTCGCTTCTTCTGCGAGTGTGCACGTAAAATGCAGCTGGTGTTGCATCCTAAAACGAAGCATACATAAAAGTTAATATACACCTTGTTGTAGCTGCGGCTGCTGCATATGATTTCTTTACCTGGCCATAAGCGGTAGAGACAACACCTACAGCCTTGCCTGGTTGACGACGGCGGATCAATTCGGTGATGAGCTCAACCTTGGGATCGTCAAATGGATCGGATGACGAGTCTGCGTAAACACCAAGAGCATTGACGCTAGCCTTGTGTCCAGTAGCATAAGCAGAAGCCGAGTTGGCAGAGTCGGTGACCAAACCATCCACTGAATTGGTGAGCACATGACCAAGGTTGTCAAAGTCTTCAAAGGATAACAGGTTGTGGTACTTTCCAGATGTGTGCATACGACCAAGAGCACGAGCAGCCGTAATCATCTATTTAAAATACATTCAATCATCTACCCCACCCATTCAATAATAAACGTGCTTTGTACTTACACCAACGTTGCATCCATCAGCAATGAAAAGGATGGCGTTTTTAGCCTTCTTCTTTGATGCCTTGGGCTGTGATGGTAAAAAACAATAAGTGGTTAATGCTGCCACACCATTACACATATACTCTGCCATGTACCTGAACAACATTATAGCGCACGGTGTAATAATCCTTGGGACCATACTGCACAGCTACGTCATATGTACCCGGCTCATCAAATTTGATTTTACGCCAAATACGCGAGGTAACAGCAACATCAACACCAGCCTCCTCCTTCAGAGTGGCCTCGATAGTGTTGGCCCATGTAAAGTTCCAGTTCTCCAAAGCGGGTGTTTGCTCAAAGCCAAAAAAGTCGTCGGCATTTTGCCATTTGCCCTTGCCATCTTTGCGTACCAAAGTCTTGAAGGATGTGTATGGCTCAGGCACCGTGCTGTTGTCCTTATCATAAGCATGCAATTCCACACGCAAATCAAAGTAGGCACCAGGTAAGAAAGTTGAGCTAATAATATCGAAGATCAGCTTGATGGGATGATACAACAACTCATATCGCCACTACTTACACATCGGGAGGAAAAATACAAGCATGTTCATCAGGGCATGCACCAAGACGAGGGTATTGTCCCTCTGGATCGGGAATGAGCTTGTAAGAAGGCCGAGCTGCATTGACAACAGTAGCAAAAGCGGCAAGGGTGGCAATGGCTGACGAGATCTTCATGATGGATGATGATGGCTAAAAACGACGACGCACGTCCGACACGAGCATTAGATGGAAGATTTCTTTTATATATGCCACCACATACACCTACGAAATAAAATGCGTACACAGGTATACATCTTGTAGAACACTGGGAATCTGCCCGATCAAACCAAGAGCCAGGCATGCCGCACATGGTCGCATGGCAGTCATGTTACACCGAATCTGAACCAAAGTTGTGTCACATGGATTGGCCATCCAGAAATCAGTCTCATCGCCATGTGCACATCAAATACATTCGATCTAAGCTTCTTGTGCTTGCATTGGCCCATTGCCACTAACGTTGTAATACACACACTTTTTCCATCATGCGAAGCAAAAAGTCGGTCTTGGAGTTTATCGCTTTTTTTTGGCCAATCAATGATAGCCATTTATGATACACAGCTATCACCTGCAGTCAACTGGGGAAACGTTATGCCAGCTGCACCATTCGTAGTGGGATAATAGGAGCATAGTATAGTGCACAAAATAGGCATAATGGCATAACATGGAGATGCCATACACACGATGGTAGGAGGAACAAGGGATAGGGTGGTACAATATGCAACAGCTCAAATGTATCCCTTGTTGTTTATTATGTATGTGAGCTCCAGATGTTGTCTTTGTTTCCTATGGACAACTTGGATATTAATTGTGAAAGGGGGGATTACGTTCATTGATCTATAGCTGCTCAAGGGATACAACAAGTTGTGGAGGTGTTGTCTGAAAAACTCATTACTCCATCATATCATCATCATCGTGTCAAATCGAGGCACAACACTGTTCCCATGACTGTCAACTGCTACCTTCAAGATTATATTATCTTACACTGTGCATGTAGTATCTAACCAAAGTCGTCATGTTATTGGCCATACTCGGCGATAGCTTGACTTTTAAGTAAAGTGGCGTGAGTGCGCTCAATCTCAGTGTGACAAAAACAAATCCATTAAAATGTTCTTTTTTCTGTCGTTCTTGTTGTCTGTCACACTTTGCATGAGGTAGGGGGCAAAGTGTCAAACAAAAGTGTACAAGCACAAGGGTGGGAGAGCGGCACCTATGTAATAATAACTATTTTTGACGATCGGCCTCCTCCTCCTACTGCAGCAGCAGCACTGCTGGTGATGCCGTCCCCCCTTAATGTATTTCCACGTACATCTGCAAAGGTACATCACATGCACACGTGCATTGACTTAGGCCCTGTATCCTCTCATTTGGTCAGTTTGGCTATTGTGTTGTGCATCCTTTTTTTAATCAATGATGATCGTTTTAATATCTTCCAAAGCCGTCGAACCCAACAAGGAGATAGATGAGTATAGTAGACAACAACATATATAAGAATGAGGTTCATGGAAAGTTTGAGTATGAGCAAAAATCCATACCTTAATGCATCCTATTCATTTGCTATTACTATCCATTTTAATCTTGAGCTGTCTCACGCACGCCAAGCTGCGTGAAATCGAGCTTACAGTATCAAGGCAGGAGATCAATCCCGATTGTTATTCACAAGGCTATCAACGACTTTTGGTGAATGGGGAGCACCCTGGACCAGTAATCCGTGTCAACAAGGATGATGAATTACATGTCAAAGTACACAACGAGGGTCATAGGCCCACCTCCATTCATTTCCATGGTATCTTTCAGCTGGGAACAACTGAAGCGGATGGCATGCCCAACGTGACCCAAAATGATATCCCTCCTGGTGGTACTTTTGAACATCGTTTTCGGGTCTCCGAACAAACAGGCACCTATTTTTACCACGCTCATAATGATCTTCAAGATGAGTCTGTTCACGGTGCTTTCATTGTTTACGAATCGGATGAAGCTTGGCCTGGCAAAGAACACAAGCTATGTGAATACGGTCAAGAATACGACGACGAGCACATTTTGCTATTGGGCGAGCACTGGCATCAGCATGACAATGAGCGACTTGATTATGTATTGGGTCCACAATACGCTGGCATGATTGCTGCTGATAGCTATCTATTGAATGGCCGTACGGTGTTTGAGCAAAAAGGAGGAGATGATGATGAGGATGAGGATGATTGTCAAGGGTATACCGTTCTTCCTGTGGAACATGGCAAAACATATCGAGTGCGAGTCATTGGTGGGCTGACATTTTCATCTTTGGGTGTGGCAATTGCACGACACACAATGACGGTCATTGAAGTGGATGGGACACCCATCAAGCCATATCAAGTACCATATCTTGAAGTTGCTCCTGGTCAACGATTCTCTATTCTCGTCACTGCTGATCAAGACCCTTCACAAAACTATTGGATCGATACCAAGCCCTATCAACTGGAGCAATCGGATTATAGCAATGGTCGTGCTATCCTGCAGTATAATAAGGAGAAGCACGAGATGCCTCAAGAACTTCCACAATTCCCACCAGGCCCCAACGAATGGTACTTCCCTGCTATGGAACCTGCCGGCGAATCACCTAATGGCTTTGATGGTGCACCTGATCGTACTATCATTCTTACACCTACAGAGGAACGTATGCCGGATAATTCATCAAGATGGTACATCAATGGACACGAACCACCCATGTGGGATACGGCATTATTATATCAACTCAAGGAAAACAAGAATCTGGCCATGAATCACACATCCATCGAGCTCAGCAAGCAAGGCAATGGTGATGGGTTTGATGAGGCGACGCAATCTTTTCCATTCTTTCATGGCGAGGTGGTTGACTTTGTGGTGCATACCACAGTCATGCTCAACGATGGTTTATGTGCTGGTCATCCATGGCACTCCCACGGTCAAGTACACTATGCCATTGCTAATGGTCCTGGCGAGTATATCCATGAGCGTGATAAGGATCTACGTACATACTCCACCCCAATTGGCAAAGATACAACGTTTGTGTATCCTGTTGACCCAGGTTCGGATGTTCAACCAGGGACACCTTGTGGATGGACAAAGATGCGCTTCTTTATGGTA
Source organism: Lichtheimia ornata (assembly GCF_029851405.1). Taxonomy (NCBI): domain Eukaryota; kingdom Fungi; phylum Mucoromycota; class Mucoromycetes; order Mucorales; family Lichtheimiaceae; genus Lichtheimia; species Lichtheimia ornata. The sequence goes on from NW_026695366.1 coordinate 106,858, forward strand.
AGCTATTGTATGGTGCAATCGATGGATTGGATGACATGCTAATTTTCTGTGGTTTCGATGGTGATAGACAAATCCTGGATTATGGTCATTCCACTGCCATATCAATGGTCATATGATCCAAGGCATGATGACGGTGCTACAAGTGGCGCCCGACCAGATACCATTTTTGAATTAGAATTTATCTCACATGTGTATGTGTGTGTAGCCCAATCATTTGATTTAGTGTGTATGAATGAATTGCGAAATACAAGTTTAGTGTTGCATTAATCCATATTTCGGATAAGCGGCCACGTCTCCCCAACTCTCCTAATGTGTATCGGATTACTGGGATTATGGCAGGATTTGTCAGCAGCAAGAGCGACTATATAATATGGGTTTCTCTCTCTCTCTCCGACGTGTTATTCAATATCCATCTCTTCTCTTTCTTACATAAATGACAGGTGAGTAATACTATTAGTCATCATACATTTCAACATGGTCATTCATATACACGCGTTGCTATGTAGATAAAATCGTTCTATATACTGCCTTGATTTGCCCTTATGCACAACGCGCTGCTATTGCTTTACGTGAAGCTGGCGTCGAGTATGAATCAGTCGAAATTGATCTCACCAACAAGCCCTCATGGTAAACACCCAATGTCAACAATGGCCGCATGCGCGTGTCATGCTGATAGATAGCATATAAAAGGTACAAGGATGTCAACCCTGAGTTGAAGGTGCCAGCACTGTCTATCAAGGGAAAGAGCATTGCCGAATCGCTTGTGCTCGTGGAGCTGGCCAACGACCTTCATCCTGAAAAAGGGTAAGTCTCAATCATCATGCTACAAGGCACAGCAATCTTGCTTGATCCAAGTATGTGGCGTTTGTTGGCTGATGACATATGACACTTTGTGTAGCTTACTGCCCGAAGATCCTGTCAAACGCGCTGAAGTCCGCTTCGTCATTGAGTACTTTTCCTCAAAGATCACGCCGCTCTTTTATTTCGTACTTCGCAATATGAATGAAGAAGGCAAGAAGGAGTATGTTGAAAAGATCACCATTGCCTACAAGCGTGTAAGTGTTTGCATGAGGAAGGCTGTACACAGATGCATGTATTCACGTATATCGGTTTATAATAGTTGAATGAGCTTTTGCTTGAACAAGCAACTTCAGGTCCTTACTTTTTGGGAGATCAATACTCGCTCGCTGATATTGCCATTGCTCCTTTCCTAACCCGTGTCCTCGCTATCCAAAAGGCCTACTTGAAAGACGTCAAATTTGACGTTATTGATCAATCCCCTCGTCTACAGCAATTCTTTGAAGGTCTCTTGACCCGTTCCTCTCATGCCGATACCTACTGTGGTGACAACTATTTGATCGATGGTTTTGTGAATCGATGGGGTGTTTATGATCCTCGCGTGTAATTGTTTTTTCCCTCCTCCTTCTCCTCCTTCTCCCTCTTTATATATTCATCCTCCCATTAAATCAATCCAAATGAACTCGACATATCTTATTCAACATGATGAAATTGATCTTTATACAATTGAGTGATTTTATATAAAAACAAAATGGAAGGTGCTTAGATCTTTTGCATGGCAGCAACATCAACGGATTGGACATAGTCCTCCAAGGCCTCGATAGCTTCGGTCAAGTCATCCATGGAAACCTAATACACGAGTGAGTCACCTGTATGATCCTATGCCAACACATTTCCAATTTACCTTGTCATCCTCAACAACGCAGTTGATTTGAAGCTTCTTGATACCGAAACCAACAGGGACGTGTTGGAAACCACCCCAGAGAAGACCCTCCATGGCGATATCACGGACAGCCTTGGTCATGGCATCAATATCAGTCTCATCATCCCAGGGCTTGACTTCCAAGGTAACGGTGGTCTTAGCAATAGGCTTGGGCTTGGCAGCCTTCTTGGCGTTGTATTCAGCAAGACGTTGAGCCTTGATACGTTCAGCTTCCTCATCAACCTCTTCATCATCAGAGCCGAAGAGATCAATGTCATCATCGTCCTCAGCAGCGGGAGCAGCACCAGACCTAAGTGTTATCATCATCCCGTAAGTAAGATATCCACGTCCATGTGACATGAGCCTATCCTATCTACACTTACTTGTTGACATCAGCGTACCACTTGCTGGCATTGGCGAATTCGGCAGCAGGAGCAGAACCGAGAGCCTTGGCAACGGCGGCATCAGCTTCAGCCCTGTCAAACAGCAACGTTGCCATGTGAGCGATATGCAAATCTCAAGCTTGTAACGATGACAATAAACAACACCTACGATTGGATGTACTTGTTCTCGGCGAGGTAGCCGTCAAGGATAGCAAGAGCCAAAGGAAGTTCAAGAGTGACAGACATGATATAAAAAAAAGTGAAAGAGAGAGAGCGTGTTTTTTCAGACCTGAGAGTGTAATGAAAATTATGGCTTGTGCTATCAGTCACAATCGTTGAGAGAGAGAGAGCAAGCTGCGACGACGAAACAGTTACACTAGGCTACATAATACCCGCCACGCTAGTAGAAGCTCATAGTCATAATGATACGATCCTTTGTAATATGAACAATAACATTGTCCCATTCTATTTTATTTTCATCATGCTTTAATTTTGGAAAAGTTTGACTAGTTCCTTCTTTGTTACTTTGCCCATGGCATTCTTGGGGAGTTCTGATACAACAGATAGCAATTGTGGAACCTTGTACACAGCCAGACGCGACTTTAGAGCTTGTCTCATGGTCGGTAAATCCAACGTCTAACAAGTAGAATGTGAGATATGGATTTATAATATTAGCGTTACTTTGTTTTTGACTTACGCGTCCTTCATCAAGCACCACCACGGCAGCTACACGTTGGCCCCACTCTGGATCTTGTACGCCAATAACAGCAACATCGTGGACACCAAGGTCACATGACAAGAGCTCACGCTCAATTTCCAGTGCTGATACCTTTTCACCTCCCGTCTATTCATGCGCTGTTAACAAGGAGGAGAATCATAAACGAATGCAGCGTTATTACATACCTTGAGAATATCCACACTTGCTCTACCAAGGATGCGATAATATCCCTCACTATCCACACGCATACCATAATCACCCGTTTGGAACCTTTTATCATCACAAGGGTGCAAGAGTCAACCATCTACTATGCAATGTGATGATGTGATGTACGCTTACCATCCGTCTTCAGTAAATTCCTTTTTGGTTGCATCAGGGCGTTGCCAATATTCAAGAAAGACATTGGGACCTTTGACTTGCACCATACCAGATACATCACGTTGATCCGTAATATCCTTGCTAAAGACACCAGAGCCTTCCTCTTCCTCGGCCATCAAGCGCACTTGTACATTACTGAGAGGGAAACCAACAGTGCCTTCAATGCGTTGGGATACAGGATAAGGTTGACTCAACGCCATACCGAGTTCTATAGTAGTACCTTATTTGAGCACCTTATCCACCTTAATAAAAGATTGATCATCCAAACGTACCTGTCATTCCGTATCGTTCCAGCAACACTTGTCCATTGGATATACGGCACCAAGCATCACGCAAAGGTGTGGGTAATGATGCTGATCCAGATACCATGAAACGGAATTGCTTGCATGCATTCGAATAAGCTGTGCGTTCTGTTTCACCATACGACTCATATTGCTTGATCAACTTGGCTGTAAGATGTGTGTATGTGTATATTAGTAACCTATATAAAAAAAGGCCCACGCTCAACACACAATGACATACCATACACAGTAGGCACCGACATGAACGTAGTAAAAGGTTGCTTGGAACGAGATGCATTGTCAGGGCTGCTAGCCAACCATCGATCCCACACTTGTTTTGCGTCAAACTTAGGATACATTTCCACGGTAGCACCCACGTACAAAGCGCAGGTCAATGCGTTGATGATGCCATGGACATGATGTAACGGCAAAATGTGGTGAATGCGGTCATTGCGAGTCCACAACCAGGCCTCCACCAGGGCAGAAGCTTGAGCGTCAATGTTGCGATGGGTTGTCACGACACCCTTGGGTTTACCTTATAGAGCGCATGAATATGGATATCCGACACACACGCATACGCGTAGTACTATACTTTACCTGTTGTACCACTTGTATATAAAATCATGGCCTTTCTATTCATATCCATCTCAAATGTATCTGGAATGACACCCTTTGCCAGTAAATGAGTATCACCATCATCCCATACTGCTCTTCCTTTTCCTTTTTTACCTGGAGAGCCCACTTGGAAAGGTCCTCTTCAGTGATCATTTGAGTTGGCAACTTGCTCTCGTGGACCAAGGATTGGATTCGATCAGCATACAATGGATGACCAATGATGAGAGATGCTTGGGAGTCTTCAAGTGTATATAATTGCTCGGGAAGGGGATGTGTGTTGCCTATCCATACATCAATGTAAATGTATGCATGAAATAAACAAGTATGTATAAAAACTTACATAATGGAACGGCGATGCCACCTGCAGCCCACACAGCCCACTGCGCTACAACATACGAAAATCCACTACACGCATACACGCGTCAATACACTTGTTCCCCCCTGACAATGTCCTTCCTTATACCTTGGACAGAGAATAGCAACACGTTGTTCCTTGAGATCACTATAGTACCATCAAATGAGTCGATACGTATGCCCGCTTCCTGCCAAGGAACCACGTTTTACCTTTCCGACCCGAGGATCTTTTGTTGCAAGGTGTCAACAGCAGATACCAGCTCTGAATACGAGTAGTCCTTGCCAGTAATCATATCAGCAATAGCAGCGCCAAGGCCTTCCTTTGCGTAAGAAATGGCGTTTTGAAAAAGTGGGATATTGGGAAGCATAATAAAAGTGCAAGGGGGAAAAAGAAGAGAGTAAGGGAAAGTTTAAGCCGAACGAGCTTGCCTTTTATATGCGGACTTTGAGATTCCCGATTGATTGGGCGCAAGTATCTCTTGTTGATATGCTTTTAGATTCATGCATTCAACTTGTACCTTGCACACATCCTTGACACCGGAAAGAGGGGTTGGCAGAAGCCAGGTTTTCGGAAATCATGGAAAACTTTGCATGATTGGATAGCATAGCGTTGTGGGTCGGATATAAAGATCATGTTACTACCATCATGTCATCACCGACCGCATAGGCCACAGCGTAAGAACGTGTGTGTGTGTGTATGACATTTTCATTTTCATCTTTCTCATGAAGAAGCCGACACGACGAACCATAACGTAATATCCCAGCCCCCCCCATAACAGCACACACATTACAATGGACCAATGAAACCTTGGCTTTTTCTTTTTTCCGAAATACAGGGTGGGAAATCAATTACAACACGCTTTTGAATATACAAAATAGAGCGCTCTATGGCCATGTTGCGTTAAATGCGGGAAAATAAAAAGAAGGGAACTGCAGCGGGAGAAAGGGGCATTTGGTTCTTGAATTTGATCAAGTCAGTGACAGCTTGATTGTTTCTTGGAAGTTGGCTGTGATCACGTGTGGGGGAATTCTTTCCCGAATTCGTATCGGAACCTGTTGTACCATTACTAAAGGGCCGGTCATCTTGTTGGTTTGAAGTGCTTGCATGTCCATTACTAGTCGTGGTGCTATGTAATTGAGCCAACTTGCCCATGACATTTTCGATATCTTGTTCATTGGCCTTGAGCTCATCCACCAGCAATTTTCTAAGAACGGTCTCAGGAGGAAGGCCAGCATGAATATCTGTGCTCACGGCACGTTTGAGTTCATCCAGGCTGATCAATGGTTGCTGAGTAGTGGCAGAAGTCAAACATGTATGCAGTGATTCAACTGTATGAGTGGGCTGTGTCGGCTGAGAAGGAGGCTTCTTTTGCGATTGTAAATGGATCGACAACTTGCGATATTCAGGTGATGAAGGGTGGATGTAACGATCAAAAAATTCCACCAACGATTGCTTTTCAACAGTCCTCAATTCGGCCACATCCTTGTCCACATCATCAAACTCGTAATAACCAAAATCAATGTCGTTCCAATATTTGGCTCCTTCTTGACCCATGTTCTTGAACTTTTCTTGCTTGTCAGCAATAAGCGAATCCACTTGTGCTTCATATTCGGAAGGTGTCATGTTGACAATGATATCACGGAGCATGTCCAAAAACTCGTCGACGCGATTCTCGAGATAGACTGTATCACGTTCACTTTGGATGATGAAACGCAAGCCCATGGTGCCCACATGTCGACGCACGCCACTAAACACGAGGTAGCCAAGTTGTTCACGGGTACGAAGCTGATTGAAGCAAGGTTCTTGTGCAATTTGGGCCACCAAGCTCAAACGTGCTCGCAAGGGAATATCGGTCACGTCGCACACCTGTGAGTAGTATTCGATAGCCGAGTTCACATTTTCCATATCGCGGACAGGCAGCTGATACACAAATGATTCACCCGGTGGTAGATTCAAGCTGCGGGAGCTGATGAATTGGCTCGGCATCAATGGTCTGGCAGACAATACATTTTGAACAGTGCGGAACATTTGAATCGCCTCATCTTGATCAAGGTTGCCATGGACCAATCCTTCGATATGCAAATGGGATAGGATAGTAGGATAGAATGATTGCACATCCTGCAGCTGAATATCGGCTAGTTCATCAGCAAGATCATCGCATTTCCACATGCGTTCACGAATAGCGTATGTCAAATAATAGCTTGCATGCTGGAAAGGAGGTTCCAAGAAGAAGTTGCGGTATAATCGATGGACCTAATAAAAGATAGTTAGTTTATATCAAAGACCCTATGTGTTCCTATGTACCTGATCTTTGATCACTTTAAAGCGATCCGCCTCGATACGGATATTCTTCATGCGTTCAACCACCTTCTCCAATAGCAAAGGCAACTTATCACTGTATCCACCAACGGAAAGCTACACACACATCACAATGAGATATAGGAACGCGTAATGGTATCAAAATGAAATCATACCTCCAATCCATCAGGGTCTGTAGAGAAGTGATACGATAAACCTGCCACGTCTGCATTGTAAGAATATTCATTCAAAGAGTCTTCCAATAAGCTTATGTACAAGCTATTACGAGAATTGTCAGCCAAGTTTTTGTTTACAATGTAGGATCATTTACTTACGTGGAGATGACTGCATTGCGTGGTGTTGCATAGGTCAATGGATTTCGAAAGAGGATCCACACATTGGCTTTGGGTACCCAAAAAGTATCATCCTTCTTATGCCATAAACGGAGCATGGATGTCTCCTGAATCAAATCCGGTTTGCGTTGCTTGGTTTCAACGATCATCTTGTTGACGTCCAAGTTGGTAGGGATGAACTCATTCGGTGTTGGTAAAGAAAGGGCATCATTGGGAGTGATATGAGCCAACATCTATTTGCCATTATGAGAATAGGATCAAGAACAAAACACAAGCTCACATACATTATCCAGCTTTTGGCTGAGAGGAAGGATGCCGTATTCGGTATTATACCAGCGTTCAACCTTGTCGCATTTGATGCCAAATGGGAATTCTTGGCTGGCGAGAGTAAGACGGAAGTTGTCAGGGCGTAGCAATGAAAGGTGCTTTGTAATGAGTTCAGGGTCGTATTTGCGCAACAAGCTTGTACCACTGATTGTCCATTCTGGTGGATAATCCGATTGCATTTGTTGAGTGAGGAAGGAGGTGTATTGAGATGGTGGGTATTTCTCAGCAAACTTGAATTCGATGGCTGCAAGCGATTGAACTTCATCGAAAATCCATTTCTTGACACCAACTTTCTTGAGCATCTCAATATATTGGAAAATCACCATCACCACGTCCTCATAGTGTTCTATGTCGGAATGTATAAGTAACCTACTACCTTTTTAAACACTATAGCTATAGCTTACCAAGACCTTCTTCTGTAAGATCAACGCTCACATGAAAGAATCCAAAACCACGACCACCAAAGCATCCACCAGAACTCAAATAAGTCGCCCATCCCTTCTTTTTCAAATATGACAGGATAGAGCCAGGACCTTCATGACCAATCAAATGCGAGATGTAATTGGTAGGCTATGCAACAACATGCAATGTCAGTATTTGGATCATGTCGTTGTTTCCTAGCAATAGCTTACTTGGCTTTCAAAGTATGGGTTTTGATCAGGGAAAGGAAACGTGACATCCAGTGTTCGATTGTGTTTGACAGATTTGACAAATATTTGCGTCTATAATAAACACCATATTGAGTAACTTGATCTTTGTGATCCATCTTTGCACTTACTTTGAGCTCATTTGTTGTCAAGGGATGACCATCAAATTCAGGAACAGGGATATTCTTGTTCTTGACATGAGAAAACTTGTCAACCACCCATTCTGTCAACTGATCCAAGGATTCTATTTTCTATGTATGAGCCAATTGTACGTCCCTCACCCATCACTCAAGTCTACCTTTGCCGAGCACACAAAGTTTCATAATGTTGGCCGAGTAAAAGGTCTCATGAAATTTGAGCAATTCTTGTCGCACATCTTGACCACGTCGTTTGGGAGCATCCATCAATGTTTCAAGATTGCCCGTTTCAAAATGGCGCCATGGATGATTTGGATTGCTGAGTGTCTTTTCAACTTGAGCAATTCGCCAACAATCGGACTGTAGATTTTTCTTGTGTTCTATGCATGTGTGTGTGTGTGTGTGCGTATTCAGCAAAGATGTCGTTGCACATGCATGCATTATTCCCAGACTTACCCGAGTCAACAGCACGTAATTCCCTTTCAGTGCAGCTCTCAGAAAACAAAGGATCGATAAAGAAACGAGAAAACCGATCAAGAGCACCTTCGAGCCATTGATGACCCACTTCAAAAAAGTAATTTGTATTCTCGGTGCCTGTGAACGCATTTGCGTAACCTGTAACGTATGGCAAATCAAGTTAACGTTTGGATCAAGATGCCTTGTATATACACCCTTACCAGAATGCTCTGAAAGATACGAATAGTAATCGTTTTCCTTTGGATACTTTTCAGTGCCCATGAATAGCAAGTGTTCACAAAAATGAGCCAGGCCTTCAAGTTGATCCTAATAAAGGCACTTGTGTTATAATAAACGTCATTCACGGTCTACTTGTTCATCTTACGGGATCGCTTAGATTGCCAACGTGAACGTCGAGAGCAGCACTAGCACGGTCTGTATCTGGGTCACTGACGAGGAGCACCTGCAACTTGTTGGCAAGACGTATTAATCGGTAGCTTCGGTCATCGCTGTCTGGACATTCGAGAGCTCTGTTAAAGACGTGATGCGTGCCATCAGGACTTGGGGACCAGTCTTCAAAAGAACGAGCCACCATAGTTGTGTGGTATGTGAATATGAAAAAGAGAAAGGGGAAGAGGAAGCAATAGCGGAAGTGAGAGTGCTGGTTGCCACGCTTTTCATAAAGCAGCAGCAACTTGTGTGCGCGCACGGCGTCACGCGGAAAGCAAAGGATGCACGCTATGCCTGAGTCATTATTCCCGGGTCATCATCATCACAAGCATTTTTTTTGCGTGCGAAGATGCGTGCGTGTGTGTGCGTGTGTGTGTACCTTGTCGTACTGTCATGGTTACCATCACCACCACGACCACATATGTATGTACACGCTCGCACACGCACACACACATACTCACACACAACAACGTTGTATAATTTCAGGTACCATCGTTGCCTCCCCCCTAATAAGTTGCCCACTGTGACACATGCAGATGAGGCAACTTGAGTATTCAATGCATTGTTCTTGCCTTGCGAGATATACGCAGCACGATGAACCATGGCAACGACTGCTGATCGGGTCACATTGATCATTTTGTATTCTAAGTTCTGACATGATTCCTTTACTTTTTGGTGTATCAACCCCAGCTTCTTTCATCATGCAACAGCACAGCAAGCTTAATTTTCATGTCTAAAAAAGAAAATGAAAAGCCATGATTCACATAGCATTATACAAAGAAGAAGAATAAAGGAATGAAGACGACACCAATGGCTGCTCTTTCGCCATCACCACCACCAGCACATGATGTCTGCACCATCAACCGATCACTCTTTCCCGCCAAAAAAATCGTAGATTCCGAAGCACCCACACATCATATATGTGGAAACGGTGTGGGTGTGTGTGTGTGACAGACGCTTTGGCCAAGGTATCATTACACAAAAAAAAAGCTCCCCCATTTGCATCTTCACCTGCTCATCAACATTACACCCCCCCCCAGCATCACACATGCAGTGCTGTCGTCGTCGGTTGCCGCCAAATATCGGCATCATTCTCAGCCTCGTTTCTTTTTTGTCATCGTCTGATGGTTCATGCATATGCGTAATGACGATTCGTGCAACAACCACCATCCTATCATTGTCGCATCCGTTGCAAGTCATCATCCCTTTTGCTTTAGAGTTTGGTACCATTTTCTCCGCCACCTCAGGAGACTCGCTATCTCTTTTTTCTCTTTCTCGGGTGAAACAATAGCATTACCGCCTTATTTCTAAATCGAGTTTTATAATACTTTTGTATGCTTGGCTGTATAAAAAATCGTGGCTATGACGTATTACGACACCCTGCAGCAGTTATTCATACGTTAGAAAAGGTTTGATATGGAACATGCATTGGATCTTATACTCACAGCGTTGATTTCTAGTTTCGTTTTAGAGGTCTCAACATGCCTATACAAGCATTCAACGGCTTTCGGTTAGTGGAGCGGTGTCCCTAACAACCCCCCTTTGTAACACGTCCTGATGGTTGTTGGGAAGCTTATGCACCAACAGCTTATACGACAATACCAATAAATGATTTGTACATGTCGTCAAAGCCAATCCTAGTGTTATGGCATATGCATGCTGGACCCTTCGCGCAATATCATCACAGCAATCATCAGCAAGCAATTTACTTGAAACAACAACGCGTAATATAACTTTCAATACAGAACTTTATTAGCAGATTCTAGTTCTATTGCTATGGAATTGGTCAAAGAAGAGGGCAGGTAATTGCATTGCTTTTCTTATCACGAGACACGGAGCTTGATTATCAGCATCGCCTGTATCCACGGTGAAGATCAATGCCAGCTGCGTTTATGTTTTTTCATTGTTCCTCTTTTACACAGACTATACCGATCGCATGACCAATTTACACAAACGCCGTAAAATAATAAAGGAGGCTCTTCTTGATGGAGACGACAATCGCAGTGAAATCTCAGTAACATCCAAGCGCTCTCGAGCGTCTGCAGCTGTGGATCAGCAATCGGTAGCATCACATCACACGCATGTCTCTCGACAAAGTAAACTATCAGGTGTCCGCCAGCAACACGCACCTCCTCCAACAAATGTCCCTTCAAGGTCGAAACGAGATTCCATTGCGACTCATATTTCACGGCATAGTCAATTGCCTCAACAGGAACGTCGTTCACCTGCACTATCGCATGTCAGCCATCATTCACATATCCAACAACAACAACAACGCCCAGCATCTCCTGTTCCATCACATATCAGTCAACAACAACGGCAGCAATCTCTTCCTCCTTTTATTCCCCCCGAACATACATCATCACAAGACCTATCACGCATGAATAACGTATCATTACGGCGTGATCGATCATTATGTACGTATGGCTATGGCTAGCAAAGGATGTGGAATAGGATGGGGACTGACTCCATTTTACAAGTTGAACGCAACAACAGAGAAGGAACCCCCTCAGAATTTGGTCTCAATGATAAGCAATATGCGGATCTTTCCAAAATCATCCATGAAGCTTTCAAGTACGTAAGCAAACCACTTGATCTACACTACACAAGAACTAATAGATTGTGTTTATTAGTACAACTATCCACCAAATCGAAGAGGAAGACAGCAATAGCAAACGAGAGGAGGCATACAAGCGTGTCGTGGCTAATGCAAAAAGGAAAGCGATGAGCGTTTTGAAGCGACTTCAAGTACCACCCAAGATGGCAGATACTGTCTTTGATATCAATTTACACAAGGAGAAAGCGGTATGGTCATTTCATCTCGATCATATGGAATACTAAGTATATGCTATATAGGATAAACTTCGAGAAGAACTCAAATTGGAAGTGGATGACTACATTGAGGTTCAACTTGCACTTGCCGCGGCAGAATACAAACATGAAAAGGACAAGGAAAAGTTAAAGGAAACCCATGCCAAGCTGAGTGAGGAACAAGCTATTTTCAATGCAGAGCACGATCAGCTGGGAGTAAGTGTCAAAGGATCTTATTTCATAACGCGGAATCTAACTCAAAGTAATCAGGAACGGCATCCATTAGTCAACGCCCCTCCTCCAAAAGACGACTATGCATTCAATCTTTTAAAGTATCCCGCATCATCTTTCAATCCAAAACGAGACGTATAGATAATAATCTCTCTCACTGGAATAAAAAAGTTGCGTATCATTATGATGGATAGCTATCTTTTACAACCTGTGAAAATATAGAGCTGAGACATGTCCAAGTCCTTTGTAATGATATTTGAGCGCTTCATTGTTTTCATGCTTTCATTGTGGTGTTATTGGATACTTGTGATGAGGAAAATCCTAACCATTGTTTCTCCCACACCCAATCTTTGTCAAGCACGTTTAAGGTATCATCCCTGATCAGGTGTATTCAAAGACATAAGAAAGGGACTGCCGACGAGCAGGTGGAACTAGTTTCCATTTCAAGAAATGGGCGTGTGTTTTATGCACCAAAGTTTTGTTCAAACTCAGATGACGCACCTTGGTTATGCTACGTGCAAGGCATCCGATGGTAGACCATGGCAACGGATCCAACTTTTTTGCAGCTTCGTATGAGTCAAGAAGGTCATTTTAAGCAACTCTCATGCGGTAGCCGCTGAATCCACAACCAGTATGTTTTCACAACTCTGAGTATATTCATCCTACAAGCATTCACATGGACGATCACGAACCACAGCAAGAAAGTGCAAACGCTAAAGAGACAATATTGCGGCATTGATCAACCCAAGGATACCGATGAATAACAGAAGCACCGACGCGCTTCAACAACTCCATTTTGTGGATGATGCCAAAGAAAAGTGGAAATCCAACAAGATGTAACAAGAACCAAAGGCATGTGCACAGACCAAATACATAGCATGTTGGTGTCCTTCGTTATAAGTCATTCTTCACATAAGAATTAGGCCACTTTTTTATTAGGTTACGAATCAGAATTTGTCTTTTAAAAAGAGTGTACAGCAAATGCTACTATCAATTAACAGTATTTGTGTTACCATGAACGCCCCAATTTCATATGAGAGTGATGCGGTTTGGGGAGCAAAATGTGCCACGCCCTACTTCTCTTTCACTTATGCCAAAACAGACGCGTTGTTGCCCTTGCAAATGGACCGGTTGCCATGACGCTTTTGAAACGGTCGAGATTCTCTATGAGCACCTGTGCAATGAACACATTGGTCGTAAAGCAACTCACAACTTGTGCCTTGAATGCCGATGGGACGAGTGTGGTGCCCAAGCAGCCAAACGCGATCATCTCGCCAGCCATTTACTTGTCCACCTTCCACTGAAACGTAGGGAGCAAAAAGGGGAGGATCGTTCTTGAGGAGCAACGGTTACTAACGCTACACAACATCTATTTGTATTGTAGCCCATCAATGCTCGGTAGGGTCACAGATAAGGACGCATGGATGAAGATGTACTTATAACTCATGTGCTATTAGACTTGCAAGAAAGCTTTCAAGCGACCTCAGGATTTGAAAAAGCATGAAAAGATCCATACTATTGAACATAAAGGTATATGCATGAGGCAACGTCTTTATAGGCAATAGGTACTCATGTTATGTCAATAGCGTCACTTATCAGCAAACAACCTGGATACAAAGCCGTACGACGTAGAAAACATCAATCGCAAACTTCAAAGTCCAATACCGATTGGCACACGCAAGGTAAGCAAAGAGAACGTATCTTTCATAGTGAAGACCAAATATAACCTATTTGCTATTAGCAACCAGCCCAAGCTCGAACAAGACCGATACCGATTTCTCGGGTAGCGGCAGCCATGTTCCTTCCAACTCGGGCAATTCGTCATTATTCATCCGCAGACAGAGCCCAATCTCCATGAACCCTGTACAAGATCTCTTCCAGCAGGTGGTGGATAATAATACTTTATCACCAGAGTACAATGACGGTAGGTTATGTCCAAACATTCTTGCAATATAGGAAACTAAACATGATTATTACAGAGATGATGGATCGACTAGATTATATTTCTGCAGCTGTGCAACATCAATCAAATGAATGGATCCCACCCGTGGACAATCCAAATGACCTTGATACATTGCAATCATGGCTAGAACAATTATCCGCCAACATTCAAACAGACACATGCTTGTATCCTGATTTAGCAACAACAGCAACAGCAACAGCAACAACGACACAACCACCATCCACATCATCAGCATCCGATAACGACCTGTATTTGTATTCAAATGAATTTCTTGACAACATTTCCAATACACCTTCACCACCTGATTGGAAGACGCTTATGATGACAAGCACTGAGAATCCCCTGGCAGCATCTGTGTTATTGAATCATTCTCAAAACAGCCATACGCCACCTTCCATTTCTTCACATCATCCATCTCCTCCATCATCTACATCACCATCATCACCACCCGAAGACCCATCATCATCTACAGCAACAGCCGCAACAACTATTGGCGCCTCTTTTTGGACACCTGCATCTGATCTACCACCAGTAGAAGAAAAGAACGAGGCTATCGATGGCCCAACGCCTTCTGATTCAGTCGACTTTTCTCCACCCGTCATGGTTTACAGTGAGAAACAGCCTATCCATTTATTCGAATCGAGCAGTGAAAAGACACAAATGGCTGCTGCTGCAAAGGCGAAGCAGCGTCAGAATCCCATGTCTCATGAAGATAAACGTAACGTCATTCGCATGCTGAATGTACTCAGTGCCCCTGATGATGATGCCAATAACCAGCAGACATTATCATCTTCGACAACCACAATCACCACCCATAGTAACCATAGCAGCACAAAATCACCCATCAAAAAGGATGAAAAGAAGGATGCCCCTCAAAGCGCAAGTCCAATGGTCAATTCACCATGTACAACCCACGCTGGTGGAGTCTTCAAAGTATTGGACGATGACAAGGATACAAAAGAGGATTCACCTTATGCTGGTCTTTTGGAAAAGCTACGCGATCTCTCGTTTGATGATTCAGATGATGCCAGTGATGATATGCAACAGCAGCGCCATGCTGAGACTGTCAATTATTTATGGGATGCGGTGATGCGTGCCAAAAAGACAATGAGCAAGCCTTCAAGGAGCAACAGCAACGAGACACGTCGTCATGGAGATACCCCTCAGCAGCATACACCAACAACAACTACAACTACTACTCGTACCCCTCTCATTTCTGTTTGAATTACATACATGCATTTGATTATAGCTATTCCTCATATTCCTCCCCTTCCTTTTATTTCAACAGCAGTAAACAATTCATTTATTTTCTATTTGCATGACAAGTGCTTAAAGTGTATACGCACACATGATCCATGATCTCCGATCACGTGCCCTCGGAGCCAAAGAGGTTGGATGGAAGGAAAAGCCACTGCCTGATTTGGATGACACTTTGGTTTCAGCAACAAGTCGCAACTTTTTCCCTTGACAGATCTTGATCATGGCCAAATCGAAAAAGGCTCAGCACCGACCCCAGCAAAAGTCAAAGGACAAAAAGGCCGATCGTCCTCACAATGGAAAAGCAACCAAAGTCACCAAAAAGAACAACAAGAATACGGCTGCCAGCAAAGGTGAGTAAAAGCTGAAACTCGAGATCGGTTAGCGAACAATGCCCATTGGTAACCAACCACCGATACCATTTAGCCGTAGAAGCCAAGACAGGCAAGAAGGACAAGAAAGATAAGAGCAAGAAAAAGTCAAAGTATGTGTATTTCGATTATAAAAACACCTTGTTCCTGACCACGGCTTGTAGGATGTCTGTCGAGGACTTTTTCAACGGTGGTTTCCAAGACGATGATGACGATCTCGATAAGGTATGATTGGGAAAGAGAATATACATGTATACCATGCATCATGTTTACATGGCCATATCAGGAATTGGAGAATATGGAAATGATCGAAGAGCAGCCCGATGAAGACGTCAGCGACTCTGAGCCCGAACAGCAACAACAACAACAACAGCAGTTGGATGAGGATGAGGATGATGAATCGAGCGTCGATCAAGAAATGGAGGATGAAGTTATGGAGGAAGATAACCACATGGAAGAAGAAGAGGAAGAAGAAGAATCCGATGAAGATGAAGAGAACGACGCAAACAGCGAGTCTGCCGAAGAGAATGCAACATCCGATGATAATGACGATGATGATGACGATGAACAAGACACCAAGGATAGCAGAAAGAAACTTGTCAGTGATATTGAAAAGCACAAGAAGGAATTGGAGAAACTCAAAAAGAGCGATCCCGAGTTTTACAAGTACCTCCAGAAGGAAGAGAACAACTTGTTGGAATTCGATGAATCAGCCGACGACGTTCCCGATGATGAAGAACAAGAGGATGATGAAGATGTTGATATGGATGATGCCGAAGCTTCAGAATCCGAGTCCGAAGCATCTGATCAAGAAGAAGAACAAGCTGATCCATTTGGTGACGACCTTGAGCTCTTGACCAAAAAGAAGGTCGCCGCTATGATTGAACAAGTTGACACCAAAAAATCTTTGCCAGCCATGAAAAAGTTGTTGCTTGCTTTCAAGACTGCAGCAAGGATGTCGGATGAGGAGCAACAGGAAGGCGTATCTTTTGTCTACAAGATTCAAGATCCAAAAGGTAATTGATCAGGAGTATAATGTCGAAGGAAAGGATACTAACATTTGTTGATAGTATTCAACATGGTTGTCACTGGTACCATGCGTTGTGCACCAATGGTATTCAATCATTTCCTGAAATCCAACAAGACCCCAAGTGCATCTCCAAGGTGGCATGTCGCTGAAGGTGCTATCAAATCCTATCTCACAAATATGCTTCATCTTATGCGTGGTTTGACGGACTCGGATATGTTGTATTTGGCCACACGTGAAGCTGAAAAGTGCTCAGCCTATTGGGTTTGCTACCAAAAGATTGCCAAGGATTACCTCAAGGTATGTATGTGGACTTGATATTGACAATGTTGATAATAATAACAATATTCCCATCTAGGTTCTTTTGGAATTGTGGTCCACTTTTACTTCATCCGACAACTTGCGTATCCAAAGTTTCTTAGCCATTCGATCGTTGGCAGTGGCACGTGTCCACAAAGGCAAACCCAACACCTACCTCGACTTGTGTCTTAGAAACATTTATCTCACCTTTGTCCGCAACTGCAAGGGCACCAACGAACACACTCTACCCAGCATCAATCTCATGCGTAACTTGGCAACACAACTCTATGCCATCGATTTGGATCTCAGCTATCAGCAAGCATTTGTATATATCCGTCAGTTGGCTATCCATCTACGTAATGCTATGCAGCTTAAGAATAAGGTAAAGTAAGGTGCATGAAGATAGAAAGTGACCAAAGGTGTCTAATTACTCGCTCACAGGAAAGCTACCAAACGATCTACAACTGGCAATTCGTGCACTGTATCGATTTCTGGTCCAATGTCTTAGCAGCCAACTGCGCCGATTCAAGCTCGCCACTCCACCCGCTGATTTATCCATTGACTCAGGTTGCATTGGGTGCTATTCAATTGGTGCCTACTGCACAGTATTTCCCTGCTCGATTCCATATCATCCGGTCCATGATCACCCTGGGTCGTTCCACCAAGGTGTATATCCCACTTGCACCCTATCTTATGCAGTTGTTGGAGTCTCGTGAATTGACAGCAGTGGCAAAACCTTCTACTCTCAAACCTATCATGTGGGATATCCATTTGCGTGCACCAAAGCAGTATCTTCATGGTCGAGTATACCAGGTAATATGGAAAAGGAAAGCGTGTGTGTGTCTAGATATATGCTGACATACTTTAAATGATAGGATGGTATCATTGAGCAACTCTGTGAATGCATTAGCGAATACTACAAGAGCTATGCTTATCATATTTCCTTCCCTGAAATGGTCATTCCTGGCATTGTAGCTGTTAGTATACATTGGATCGCTCTATATATATGAAAGACGGAGTTGACTAATATCATTCATGCATTGTAGATTAAGCGATTTGTGAAAAAGAGAAACGCTACAAAGACCGCCAACATTAAAGGGAACAAGAAGTTTTTGGATGTTGCATCCAAGGTAAGTAACAATAACACATTTAATGCATTGATAGAGTGATTAACAAATGCATTCTTAGCTTGAGCTCAAGGCCAACTTTGTTCTCACACAACGATCCAAGATTGATTTCAGCCCGACAGACCAAGAACAAGTCTCAAAGTTTATAGATGACATGCGACAAAAGTTACAATAACCTAATCCAATCATTTTCAACCACCGTAGCATAACATTCATAATACATTTTCCTTCTTTTCGCTGATTCATTTGTGTGAAGATGGTAATGATGCTTTAATAGTGGATTAGAATGGGAAGTATTTACAACGTGGAAAATCTATGGCATTTGCATGCGTGCGCTTGCTTCAGAAGTAATGGCTTCAATCACATCTTCTTTTAAGAGCTCCTTGACGGTGTAAGGTAATGATGCTATACAATTGTAATATGAGCACAATGATATATCAAGCATCGTGATAGTGGATGATCTCACCTTCATATGTGTAAACGATAACTGTGTCATTGATGTACATGTAACGTTTTGCAAGTGCTGATATACAATTGACGACGCGAGCGATGCTTTCTCGTTCTTCCATGGATATCTCGTCATTTTCATTCGAGTAGGAGACGCTGGTATCGATGTCATCTGCATTGATGTTGGCAATACCTTGCATCTTCTTGTTGACCCAAATGTAACCGTTCAGACCCAAGATAATGTCGACACCTGATGGCAGACTATGGAATTGCGATTTACAGCGTTGAACAAGCACAGGAGGTACACTGACAAAGGATCCATTGCGTAACTTGCAATACTTGAACGCACGTGTATGAAGACCCATTGCACCATCTTGATAGAAACTTTGTACTTCAGCCTACCACATGGATATGTAAACAAGATAGACCTTGAACACAATGGGATTTTCACTACTTACCACAAGGACATCTCCTTCAGCAAAGAATTGACGCATATGTAACTCATCCGATTCGTTCTTTCGTCGTTGAACACCACCAGGCAAATTGACCGAGCTCAAAAGTAATACTGCATCTTGTCGGCCTGCGACATCCACTTTCCATCGTTTGGTAATGACTTCGGTCACGCGACCTACGACAATATCTCCAATCTCGGGTGTGTATCGCGTCTTGAGTGGCCGTACAGAAAGCAACTTGTTGACTCGCTCCACAGCACCAGCTACTGCAGATACAACCACGCCTTCTCCATCCGAGTATGTACCATGACCCCTAGTATTATCCACCTCTTGTCAGCCACAAGAACCCCACACCACCATCAGATCGATCGCCTTGTTTTTCTTTTTTACCTCATGAACTGTTGATCGGTCGTCACTGTTTCGCCTGGATTCACCAAATGCGGCTGGCTTTCATCGTCAATCTCCATACGCTCGGCACGTTGCTTCGATCGAACGGGTGCCACGGGTGATAGAATGTTCAATTCCATGGTAGAATGGGTGGTGTGTCAAGCAAACGAAAAAAAAAAGACGAAGAGGTAGGGTGCGACAACTGAGTTTTAAGCAGGTGGGGTGCACCAGGTGGGGTGCAAATAGCCGAACAGACTCAGTTGATGCACAACTTTAGTTTGCACTTTCACGCCTATGCACCATCCCTCGCCACATGCCATCTTTCACGCATCACCATGCTATAACCACCCATATCGCTGCTCGGTGCTATGCGTCATCACAACTCCAACTACAATTCCAATGTATTTTATCACCTGTCATGCGATGGGACCTTAGTCAAAGCTTCATCAAATCCTCAAGTTGAGTGACTCAAAGTCTATTAATATTATAGACCTCATGAATAAAATTACTGGAATAAGGCGTGTAATAACAACTCTTTTCTCAATAGCCATTTATGTATCTTCTTTGTAGGATATGGTTCTAAATGGAAGTCATCTTTTATATTGGTGGAGTGCCTTGGCTGAGGGCACCATCAATATCACGTGGTTTCGTGTTAGGCTCACAGATGACAGCTGACCAGTATGCATAAATGATTATTCCCATCAAAGTTGTCACCGCATACTCTTCTTCTCTCGACCACTGTAAGTGCATGTTGTCACACCACAAAGTGCATACTAAACACGTTCAATAGATGTCTGCACTCAACCAACGTCTCCACGATGTCCTCATGTACCAATGGGCTGAGTACCCTGAAACTTTGAAGGTGTTTCCAAAGAATGTCGCCGATCTCAGGACAAGGTGTGGCAATGCAATGCTCGCTTTCCAAAGCATGCCTGGCACCAATGAAGTTCTCAAGGAGCAGGAGAGACGACTAAGAAGGATGGGATTACGTGTGGAGAAGGCAGCTACCCAAGATTGTGCATCAACAACCATATCCATGCTCAACGGAAGCACGCCAAGTGCCATCAATCTTGCAGTTGGGAAAACGGCACTCCCCGTTCATGGTGACCAACTCGTCTTCGCTATCAGCAACCTCATGCAAGTGGACATCTTCTATTTTTCAACCCGTGCGCAACCTCGCTTGATCACCCCACGAAATCCACTTGCTTCGTCCCATGAACGCCCTTGCATTGCCATACTGCACCATGTTGATTCATATGCTGGTACCTCTCAGTGGTTCAATATTTGTGTTGATGAAAGCAAAACGAATGTACCATTGGTAAGATTTTCCTTATTTCGTCATTTGACATATACCCATATACTCATATCAAATATACACCCATCATGTTATTAGATATCCCCCCAAGGAGCATCGTCTGTAAGCAAGCCGTATCCAACACCACCAGCATTTTCAAGATCTGAGACTGGTTCGACAAAGTCAAGAAAGGCGTACACGAAGGTTGACATCAGCAGCGAACGACTGATATCGACTTTGGAGGAACATCTCAAGAGGTATATCAGCAACTTGTACCAGACGAAGGTGGAGAATGGGAAAGAGAAGTTCGATAACTTCTTCCAAAAACAACTCAAGCTGAAGAACCTCCCTATGGTCAAACAAGGCGTATACGACGAGTTGTTTGGGGATGACACAGACAAGCATCCAGCAGCAGCTTGGTTATCTAGCGCTCTGAGGAAGATTGATGGATATGATGCTATCGGCAGATATCGTGAGATCGTGACAGCATTCCAGCATCAGCAAATGGAAGTAGAGGAGGGATCGGAGAAGAGAGCCAGTGACAGCAACAGCAGCAGTGGCAGCAGCAGCAGCAGCAGTGGGAGTAGTTCTGATGATGAGGGTGGCAGTATACAGCAAGAAGGCAACACAAAGACAATCCAGGAGACCAAAATCGAGACAGCTACCATGTCCTTGAAGGCGTTATTAAGAGAAGATGTCTCTTTTCATGATATCAAACAACGACTTGAAGAAGAAAAGTCTCGACTGGCAATGGATTTTCAATCTCTAAGCACGTGTGTCGGCAAGGCAGTGGACATGCTATCAAAGGGAGAGCTCAATCAGCTATGTGGATATGCTCAGCCTGTTTCAAGTGAGATCGATATCAAAGATGTGGCGAAAGATTTCGATTTTGGTGATGGTGCCACAACAACTATTGCTGTCGTTCCTGTTCAAAGCAATGTCTCCAGCTATCAAGACCAGAAGCTATTCGAGCATGGCCACTTTTCGAATCTATTATCCGGTTGTGTCAGCAACTCCATTAACGAGGGGAAAGAGAGATCGGTTTACAAGGAGATTCGAAGACTTTTGCTTCCACAGCTTGATCAATCGGACAAGAATCATGAGCAATTTTGGTTCAATCAAGCCGTAGCTGATATGCTGACAGAGTTCACAACATCATTCAAGAAGATGTGGACCAGGAGCCGATTAGAGCGTGACCTCCGTGTTTCCATCCTGGGCTTGCTACGTGTACGGTTGGCACCACAACGATTACAACGATACATTGAATATCGCCGTAACGCAGGCAAGAAAAAGAGTGAGGCAAAGGAGGCTTCAAGCAATGCTTCATTATCACAAAGTCAGCAAAAGAAGCAACAAAGGTCCCTTATGCGTCGTATTGGTGCTGCTGTGATCAAAGGAAGGCCATCTAAAGTCATCCAGAAGCTGTATGGCAGACTTGTGCAACTCACAGAAGCTTCAATGACAACTTCTACACAATCGGATTGCCAAAGTGAACGAGGTATGTATCTTTATTATTTATATGGAATCATTAGACCCACGTAGCTAACCTCAGTGATAATAGAAGCAGATGACGGCTATGATCCCTTCAACTTGCCACATGCAGAAGAAGAATTTGAAGAAGATGTTGATGAGGATAAGGGTGAAAAAAGCAAAGAATCAACATCAAAGACTCTTCGTGCGTTGGTGGCAATATTGAAACGACTTCTTCAATCTGGTTCAACAGGCAAGGTGTTTACCAAAGAAGATATTACCAAAGCAGCATTCAAAGGGACGACACTTTCTTGCGAAGAAGCAACAGCTGCGGCAGACATTGCCAATTTTCTCAATCCTTTCGTACCCAAGAACGAAGCGTTACAAGATATCACCGTGCTTAATGGAGTTGCAATAGCAACAATCGCCAATGTTGTTGTTAATCTCGTGCAACCTCAGCAAAATCAGTGGAAGCTGACCCCAACATCATCCCAATCAAGAGGGCTACCACTAAGTTCAGCTGCTTTGTATCAAATTTTACGCAAAGAATACGAGATCCCACGTGGTGGCTCGGGGGGATATATCAGCAGTGTCCATCAAGCAAGAAAAGCAAAGAAAGAATTGTTTCAAGCATTCTTCGACGTGGAGAAAATGGAGCAATTTCTTTCCAGTCGTGGTCTTACTCCTTATTGGCGAATCATATACGTTGATCAATGGCGGATAAGAATTGTTGGAAGAAGGACTGTATACCGCGATCCAATGATGACACGCAAGAAGAAGAAAAAGAAGAAGGTGTTGAGATCTGCTGGAAAGAGAAAAGCTGGTGGTAGTCGTCGTGTCAATTCAAAGCGACATAAAGGAGAAGCGATGGATGATGCCCAAGTGGAAGGCGTGAACCAAGAACTCAAGGAGACACGACTAGCACTAGCCAAAGCAAGAAGAGAGCATACGAAGATGGAAAGAGAGCGTGCAGATCTGGGGCGAGCGTTTCGAGAAGAAAAGAAGAAGAAGAAGCGTTGGAATTCAGCATTGTACTCACAGCTGAAAGAAGCAAGGAAGGCGGTGAACGATCATTATGTCAAGATAGACAAGCTGAAGGAGAAATCAAGTCGCCTTGCCCAACAGCTATATAACATGCAACGAGGATCAGGAAATACAGAGACAAAAACAAAACTTGATGGATCCAAAAGGGTATGTATCATCATCTCATTTCGTTCTTGATAGCAAAGGTTGCTTACATGTTTAATAGAAGGCGGCATCTATGATTAAGCAACATATCAAGGGGGAAAGAACAATTGCACTCACCGGCACCGACCCAGGCATTGTTACCACTGCCACTATCGCAATCGTACCTGCTGCCGAACACATCAGACATATTCAAGATATCGCTTCGCTTGAGACTTCGGATGAGGAAAAGGTGCAATCATCGTCGCCATCAAAACACGTCGATCCATCATCATCATCCCAACATGGGTCACCATCATTTTCATCGCCAAGTGTGGAGCTACCATTATCAGCACAACATGACCCATCATCATTTTCATCGCCAAGTGTGGAACTACCATTATCAGCACAACATGAACCACAATTATTCTCATCGCCAAGTGTGGAACTACCATTATCAGCACAACATGACCCATCATCATTTTCATCGCCAAGTGTGGAACTACCATTATCAGCACAACATGAACCACAATTATTCTCATCGCCAAGTGTGGAACTACCATTATCAGCACAACATGACCCATCATCATTCTCATCGCCAAGTGTGGAACTACCATTGTCAATACAGCATGCTGTTGAGCCATTAGCCACCTCATTTACACCATCACATTCATCTACACAACCGCAGCACTCCCCCCACCTATTTGATGAGCCTTCAACAACCAAATCAACCCAACAGAAGTCATCATCCCAACCAACTAAGACAGCTACAGTCAATCTCACAACAAAGCTGGTATCCGATCGCACGTTTAGCACCATTCATCGGCGACAACGTGAATGGAGAGAACGGCACAAAATGGATACATCGTCAACCAAACAAGCAAAGCAGACCAGAACACGTGAAATTCGACGCAATCGGTTTTATTGCAAATTTGGATCAAATGTTCGACACAAAGCTGCTGCCGATGGTGAGAAGAAGGCTGCGAGCATCATAAACTTTTATGGATCATGGACAGGGAGAAACAGCAGGATCAAAGGGCATGCACGTGGTGGAAGTCAAAGCAAGCTGCAACAAAGAATGAATGCACCGGAAAACGACCACTTGCTTGTGGTGGATGAGTACAACACAACAAAGACTTGCGGAAGTTGTCTTCATGGTGTTGAGCTACAATGGCAGCGTAAAAAGGATGGTACATTCAAACGTTGCAAAGGAGCAGTGAACTGTCCCAATCCTCGTTGTCCACGTCGACTTGCCAGCAATCAAACTACCAAGAGTCGAGACGCATCTGGAGCTGAAAATATTGCTTTGTCTGGATTGTCGCGTATTATGTCGAAGGATTCCAAGCCCTTACCTGCTTTTCAGCGTGGAGGCAATACCACAGCATATGAACTTGCTACACCATTTCAACAATTAACCACCAGTGGGGCCAGTACTGGCCATCATTGATGACCACAATCATATGTGGACTAAAATTATGGGTAAGCCATTTTGTTAGCTCTATGATTTAGTGACTGATATGGATGGTGTAAATAGCTCAAGCCAGATTTGAGGCCGTCTCCATCTCGGACTTGGACACTGAAGCCAAAATTTGAGTCACGTGGATCGGTTGCCCATGATACCCATATCCCAGCTCGCATGATACGTCTTCTTCACTATGTGAATCGATCACCAAGCGTAGTGCCCCTCCCATCTCTCATAATAAATATCACTTTATGTGATGATGTTGACCAATTTGGATTATCAATGCTCCTCAAAACATGGACATTTATGTAACTGGATTATGGTAGAAGAAGATTACAAAGAGATCGTGTACATATTTTAAAAGGTCATGTGAAGGATTAGGATCACACCATTATACCTGCTTTTGAGATTCTTTGCATCTGGGATTATCACCATCCATTTGATATGCAGCAGGATACTCACAAGGGCCATTGTATCATACTTACCTGGCATTGGTTTGAACATTTATCCTGAAGCCGTTGATGTGTGGGTGTGATGTCATTCTTTTCTTTATAAGCCAAGATGATGTATGATGTTGATCTAGTGGCTACTGTACCAATGGTTGCGTCATACAAAAATGTCCTCACGTCAACATCCATACTACCCGAATCAATTGCGCAACCTCCTCCCATTTTCTATTGCTCTCTTTACATCATGATCCATATGCAAGGAACTTTCTATCTCGATCATCGCATGAGGGTCGGGGTCATTGGATAACACACTAACGCAACCCATCAAAAAGATAGTGAGTAAGGTTAAACATTCCTTGCATTGATCTCAGATGAAGAAACGAATTTGATAGGTATAATGCGATGGAAGGTAGAAAACATAGTTAGTGGTGTGACCCATATGCATAAAACTGGTACCTGCATGGCTGGATTTGGGTATTAAGATTCAGACCTTTTTTAGAACGGTGCTATCGGTCCGCTTTTGCCGGCACTACTGCTTACTGCAAAGTTGATGTTGTACCTTAACGAGAGAGCTACTCAAGATCGCTCGAATGGCATTCGTCATAGGAAATCATTATTGATCAATTGATACCTTATTGCCTCTGAAGAAGAAGAATGAGCTATGACTTGGAAGAGAGGAGGAGGGTAGTTTCTCACGTAAAACATGGGTGATGACGAAGAGAAACGACCAGCAATGCATTATCATCGCTCTTGGGAAAACGATATTCCCAAATGGCCCTATCATAGCAATCGCACGTTGTCAACATGTGCTCAATGTATGGCTATCCGCAAAGCCTCACCTCGTTTCTTCTGAGAAAAATTTGTTTCGTTCATGCACCGCATGGTCCGTCATTGGTTTGAGGTGTTTCAGAAGATGGATTCAGATGCAGGAATTGGGTACTCAGGAACAATAAGGCACACCTCACATGAGAAATGAAAACGAGTAGAGACGAGGGGTCATAACGATGAGCATACTCTAGTGCGAGGATATTGTTGAATGAATGTGCTAAAGAGCCATGCATAGGTAGTGCTTTGTAGTAAGTAGGATAGTAACATGATCATAAGAGTAACAAAAGCGCACGATCTTTCCCTCTCCTCGGGACTTTGAACGACAGTGACGTTATGACGGTTATGGCAGGTATCACAGTGTTTTGCATTATAAAGCTGCTTAAAGAGATTTGATCCAATGAATGAAAAGTCGGCCGCTTTGGCATTTTCAATAAATAGGCACGATGTTTTCTCGTTCTCCTGAGCATAGTACATAACAACACAACAAGTATACACGAATACAATGGCACCCCTCGAAGTTATTGGAGCTGGCTATGGCCGTACAGGCACTGATAGCTTGCGAATTGCGTTGAACACACTTGGGTATGTATACATTGATATGCATTCGATGTTCGATTATGTATGCTAACCATGGATCATGATACTTGCAGGTATTCCACACACCATATGAGAGTCATTTATTGGGGCCAAACCAATCCTGATGACTTCAAGAACGCTTACGAAAACCCTGAGGAACCTGTGGATTGGGATAATGTGTACGAAGGCTTCAATGCTGCTGTGGATTGGTATGTTGTTACCTTATTTTATGTACTTTGGCAACTTTTAAATTGCACCAGCAAGTTAACAAATGAATCAATAGGCCTACGGCGACCTTTATTAAACGATTGGTCAAGTACTACCCAGATGCCAAGATTATCCTAACCGAACGGGATCCTGATAGCTGGTACAAGTCGGCTAAAAACAGCATTTTCAAGATTGCACATATCCCAGATGGTGAAAATACACCCGATCACATTAGGCGTGTGCGGGCTATGAGCCGAAAGGTGAACTTGGATGGTGCATTTGAAGATCCAGAACTTTTTGCAGATGAAGAGGCTATCAAGCGCAGGTTTGTTGAACACAATGAATGGGTCAAAGCCAACGTGCCACCTGAGCAATTGCTTGTTATGCAATTGGGAGAAGGCTGGGAGCGCCTATGCAAGTTTTTAAACAAACCAGTGCCCAAAGAACCATATCCCCACGTCAATACCACAGCCGAATTACTAGCAAATGTTGATGAGAACGGCCTCAAATCTCTCAATGTCGGTCGCCCTGCTGACAATGATAGCAAAGATGGTAGCTTAGTGTCTGTTTAATCATTGTAAATCATGCTCTTCCAAAGTCCTTTATTATAAAGATGTTGTCTATCAATCAATCCCCGCTGTTGGACCTGTAGTTTTCTGTTGCATTGGATTTTGACGCATGTTCTCTCTCCTTTTGCTTTTTTATGCCACGCTGGCCACGCTTGGATCGGCAGTGGATTCGTCGTCTGCTACCCACATGTGAACACAATGTCTCGCTTGCCCGTCGCCATTTACAGTGGATCAAGGAGAAAGCCTCCGATCAAGCTACTGGTGCTGTAGCCATTCCTGTTGTCAATGCTGCCATTCGTGATCGGGTCTTGTTCGATAAACCACTTCAGTATGTTCTTGGTACGCAACCTTTTGGTGAACTCGATATTGTTACTCGACCCCCTGTTCTTATTCCTCGGTATGCATTTTGCTATATGTCAAAGAATGAAGAAGAGCTTATATGGGTATGCTATTAGATGGGAGACTGAAGAATGGGTGCATCGCCTTATTGATATCCTCAAACCTCGGTTACAAGATTCAACAACCCCTTTTCGCATTTTGGACATATGCACAGGCACTGGATGCATCGCCTTAGCACTTGCTTCTCAACTACCCAATGTCCATGTCACTGCAATCGATATTGCGGATGAAGCTATCGACCTGGCACGCCATAACCAACGTATTCATGCGATTCAATCAGTCGACTTTTACAAGATGGATGTATTCGATCTGCAAGTACCATTCAGTCATAAGCAGCCATTTGATATGGTGGTGGCCAATCCACCTTATATAACGGAGGAAGAGTATGCACTTCTTGAGCCATGTGTCAAGGACTGGGAGGATCAAAGGGCCCTGATGGCGGATGATCATGGTTTGGCTGTACATAAGCGGATTGCTACCTTGTGCAGTGCATCCCATTTCTTGAGGCCGTGTCAAGAGGATAAAGGACATCCAAGGTTGCTTATGGAGATTGGTGGAAGCCATCAAGTACCGGTGCTCACGGAGATTCTCACAAAGTCATTTCGAAACGTGTCTACATGGAAGGATTTGGCTGGCAAAGAACGCGTAGTCGTAGCTTCTTGATGATACCCCCCTCCTTATCTCGTATCAAGAGCTTCTTTTATTTCTCTTCTTCCCTCAAAATAGAATTCATTTATGTAAAGAGTAAATCAGCATGTTGTTTGGTCATTGTGAATACTAGAAATGAGTCCCACGATAGCTGTTGATCCATAATCCTTGGTACACGTGCCTGTTGTCAGCGCTGCAAGGCACATTTGCCTCAGGGTACACAAATCAGATAAATAGCGGAGATCATACCTTTCAAGTACAAGCGTACTTCATAGTGGCAGTCGATGCAGCAACATAATGCTGCCGTCCATCATTTCATCTCATACAGCAACATAGCGAGTGAAGGCATCCAAGTAGTGGTGTAACTTACATGAATGATCACCTAAATGGGATGAGAACAAACATCAAGATCAGGTGGAGTGCGGTGGACTTGTTTGATTTGATCCGGGGATGTTCGGCTCTGATTTGACACATCGATTCCGGTAAACGAGTCATCTGTGGCGCAATTCCCATAATAATTCACTTCTTGTTCCCATGTATATAGCTCTTGCCGATGTATGCCGTAAAATGGATCATGTAACCACAACGATTGAGTCATATACTGGAGAAGACATCATGGGGGCTTTTTGTTTACACATTGAACAAACGATGGAAGGTGTGCAACTACTACCTGTGTGACCTTATCCAGGCATTGAGGTAAGCATTTCCAACATGTGGTGTAACCAATCACGTGTGCATTCCCTGATTTCTCTTCTGCTGCGGAAGAGTGATGGGAAGGGAAATCAACCCGTATTTATTACTCTCTTCCTTTTCCTTTTGTTTTGCACCTTTTGACAAGCCTTCATCGCCACGTCCAGTGTCCCTTAATTTGATTTGACTCGCAAATAGCATACAACAACATGGGAAACGAAAAGGCAGAACTTGTTGATCAACAAGTGGTTGTGGAGCAAACTTTGGTGACCAGCGCAGTAGAAGCACAACATGAGGGAGTTGAGAGTGGCAGCGACATGAAGAAGGAAAATGACATGGATGATACGACTTCTTCCTCTGGTGAAAAGAAGGAAAAGGAAAAGAAGAAAAAGGAGCCAACGGTGCCACTACACAAGCTCTTTCGATTTGCATCAAAAATTGATCTACTCATGATCTTGGCAGCTTCGATTGGATCGATTGGTGTGGGAGTTATTATGCCAGCATCCATGATTATCTTTGGCGACTTGCTTGGATCATTAGGCCAAACTGCACAATCCACTACTACGACGACCAACATCGACTTTTTGTCAATGACATTGAAAATGATCCTGATTTTCGTTTACATGGGTACCGCATCCTTGGTAGCAAGCTATGTTTCGCACGCCTTTTGGGTTATATCAGGAGAACGACAAATCCAAACCATTCGCCGCTTGTATCTCCACGCCATCTACCGTCAAGATATGAGCTGGTTTGATGCAGCTGAAGAAGGATCATTGACAACACGCCTCGCAACAGATATACAAATGGTTCAAGAGGTACTTGATTTACCTTTTCCCACCGTGTACTATTATGTATCATCTCTCTTTGTTAACCCACTGTAACACAGGGAATATCAGAAAAATGCGGCATGATTCTTCAAATGACTGGACAAGTAATCGCTGGTATTGTCATTGCGTTTGTAAAAGGTCCCGTATTGGCTGCTGTGATTTTGGCAACCATTCCACTCGTTGCAGGTGCCGGTACCATGATGGGATACTATTACGACAAATTCACAAAATCGACTCAGGACGTTTATGCCGATGCAGGAGCCATTGCTGAAGAGATGATTAGTGGTATCCGCACCATATCCTCATTTTCTCTTCAAGGCCGGTTTCAAACACGCTATGAGGAACAGCTGAGGAAAGCACGTAAAACTGGATGTCGTCGAGGTGTCTTGGTGGCAATTATGTTTGGCGCTTTTATGGGCATCATCTTTTCCTCTTATGGTCTTAGCTTTTGGTATGGAAGCAAGCTTATACGTGAAGGCAGGATGTCTGGTGGCGAGGTATGTGAATGTAAACTTGCAATTACAATTACTAGTAAATAATAATCGATTTCTTTCTCTATAGGTGGTCATTGTGTTTTACACCATGATGATCAGCACTATGGCACTTATGGGTTTACCATTGAACCTTTCAGCTGTTAGCGGTGCCACTGCAGCAGCACAACGTATTTTTTCACTTATTGATCGTGTACCAGCCATTGACATTGACGCACCTGGAAAGGAACATGCGTTGCATGGTGATATCGAATTCAAAAACGTTGACTTCAAGTATCCTACAAGACCTGATATTCCAATTCTTCGCTCATTTTCAGCACGCATTATGCCAGGTTCAACAGTGGCACTTGTAGGTGCGTCTGGATCTGGCAAGTCAACGATTGTTCAATTACTTCAAAGATTCTATGACCCCGATAATGGTGAAATTATTGTGGATGGGATCCCACTTAAAGATTTGGCTGTGCAATCGCTACGACGTCAAATCGGTGTTGTAAGCCAAGAACCCGTTTTATTCAACACAACGATTCGCAAGAATTTGCTCTTGGGTGCCGATAATGACAAGGTCAGCAACGAGGATTTGGTGCGTGCATGCAAAGCAGCCAATTGCCATGATTTTATCTCAGCGCTTCCAAAAGGATACGACTCTCATGTTGGCGAGCATGGCTCCATGTTATCAGGTGGTCAAAAACAACGTATCGCTATTGCACGTGCCATCATCAAAGATCCAGCCATTCTGCTTTTGGATGAGGTAATATATAGCATCATGGATTTCTTCATGTACGAAACATCCGTATTCACTCGTATTTTTGAAGGCAACATCTGCACTTGATACACAATCTGAAAGACTTGTACAAAAGGCCCTTGAAGAAGCTGCCAAGAACCGTACCACTTTAGTCGTCGCGCACAGACTGTCTACAATTAGATCGGCTGACCAAATCATTGTTTTGAAGCAAGGCGAGATTGTTGAGCAAGGGACACATGAAGAACTACTTGCCGCCAATGGAGCTTATGCAAATCTTGTTCACAAGCAGGAAATTGCTATGGAAAAGGAAAACAACCAGCTTAATGGCTCCGATGAACATGATGATATTCCAGCAATGACGGAAGAGGATGAAGAACATGATCAATCTCAAACCAAGCAAAACGACTTGAGTATCCGTCGTCTTTCAACCAAGCAAAGTATAGCATCCTCAGTGGAAGGTGCTATTCCAGATGATATGCGTGAGCTGAAAAAAGAGCGTGAGCGAGAAGAAAAATACAAACACGTCCGAACGCCATTCTTCAAGGTGCTCAAACAAATGCGTCCAGAATGGCCATTGCTTGGTGTTGGTCTCGTTGGCTGTTTATTCTCAGGAGCTGCATTCCCTGTGTCAGCGTTATTGCTTGGCAGAGTTTTCTCAGTGCTCGTTGATCCCGCAACCATGTCAACCACACCGGGACCTATGGAAGGTGCAAACCTGTATGCGTTTCTTTTTCTCATTTGTGGTATTGGTGTCTTTTTTGGATTTCTATTACAGCTGGGAAGCTTCGAAGCCGCTGGTGAACTCTATACCGAACGATTACGATCAAAGCTGTTTGCTGCATACATGAAGCAGGAGATCGCATTTTTCGATGAAGAGGATAATAGTACAGGCGCATTGACATCAACGCTTGCTGTTGATGCTAAGAATGTTAACGACATGATCACAAAGGTCTTGGGTGACATTGGAAGTGTTGTGTGCAGTGCCATTGTAGGCAAGTATATACATAATACGTACATCATGCAACGTGTATTAATTGTCATGGATATTCAATAGGCTTTGTGATTGCGTTCATTCACGGCTGGGCATTGACTCTTGTGATCATTGCTATGTTACCTTTAATGGCTGCTGCAAGTGCATACGAAGGAAAGATCGAGATGGGTTTTGCCGATGATACCAAAAAGGCAAGCATGCAATCAGGACAAGTGGCAGGTGAAGCCATCAAGGAAATTCGTACGGTTGCATCTTTGGCAAAGCAACATCATTTTGAGGAGCGGTATGCCAAAGCTACAGCCTACCCGCACAAGCTTGCCATACGCAAGGCATACTTAGGATCGATCGGATATGCTCTCAGCCAAGGAATGGTTATTTACGTCAATGCCGTTTCGTTTTATGCTGGTATACGTTTTCTCGAGAAGGGCATGATGACTATTGAGCAAATGATGGTGGTCATGATGGCGGTTGTTATGACAGCCATGGGTATCGGTCGAGGAAGCATGTTCGTGTCGCACATTGTCAAAGCCAAGTATGCAGCACTTTCATCGTTTGAGCTATTGGAGCGGAAACCTACTATTGACAGAGAATTGGAAGGCATTGAACCTAGCACTATTCGTGGCGATGTTGCTTTTGACAATGTATCATTTGCCTATCCTCGTCGACCCGACATGCCAGTTTTTCACGGCGACTTTAACTTGAAAGGAGCAGCTGGACGCACCATAGCATTGGTTGGTCACTCTGGATGTGGCAAATCAACAGTAATTGGCATGCTGGAACGTTGGTACGATCCTCAAAGTGGATCAGTTCGAGTGGACGATCATAGTACACAAGCGTATACACTAGACAACTTGCGTGGTCACATGGCTTTGGTTAGTCAAGAACCAGTTTTATTCGACATGTCAATTGGTGACAACATTCGATTTGGTGTCTCTGAGGATGTGAAAGTTACCCAAGAACAAGTGGAACAAGCTTGCATAGCAGCCAATATTCATGAATTCATTACCACTCTCCCCGATGGATACAACACGAGAGTAGGCGATCGTGGGTCTCAATTATCTGGTGGACAAAAGCAACGCATTGCCATTGCCAGAGCTCTTATTCGCAATCCACGTGTACTTCTTTTGGATGAAGCTACATCAGCTCTTGATAGCGAAAGTGAAAAGCTTGTCCAAACGGCCATTGATAATGTATTGGAGCATGGAGATAGAACAACTTTCACGATAGCTCATAGATTGTCTACCATACAAGGCAGTGATTTGATCTGTGTGATCAAGAGTGGACGTGTTATCGAGCAAGGAACCCATTGGGAATTGCTAGAGCTTGGTGGTGCATACAAAGAACTTGTGCAACAGCAATCATTGGCATGAATAATTACAAGCGACCCCAATCAAGTATCATTGTGATGAGGGTTTTTATGAACCTCTCTTCCTAAAATCATGTACACCCATATGTAGTAATGTTTAAGGGAGATAAACAAAGTATGTACAAAGATCATATGCTAAGAATAAACGCCATTCAATGTTGGATTACCTTTATTATCAATTACGTGACTACATACAAAGATGATAAAGCCGAGCGCGATGTTGCCCGACAATGGTGCTTGTTATAAGCTTGGTTCATTATAAGCTTAATTTGAGTTTTACTAATTCAACATACGTCTTAAGGGCAGTGTGAAGTTCCATCGTTGTATGGGATCGTCTAGCTGCAGTGATGCTCATCGCGTACGTTAACTAAGCACTATACACAATGAACGCGGGATACAATGTACATGGGATAAGATGCACAAGGGAGTCTCTCACGTAGTAGATAAGTATACAAAGAGCGTACGTAAACGCATCCTTCATTCCATACCAATAGGGTAAAAGCGCGTTGACAAGTACTGTGTCCATTCTTACCCTACGATATGAAATCGGGAAGAGAGCCTTATGCTTATTCATCGTTGCTCACTGGTTTATAAGCTGCATGTACATCTAAGCTTAGACCATGTGAGAGCTACTAATGGTCGGATCTACAACCACAACACCATCATGCACTCTCGACCAATATCATTGTCCCCTCAAGTCTCCTTTGCCACACAAACACGCCATATAAACCTTTTGCTCTATCAGGGTCCAGCTACTTGACAATGAACAAAGACCACTTCTCATATAGCATCACGCTTACAAACATAAAGGTGCCTGTATCTCCAAACTTTACAATGAAACGTGTGGTTTTGAATAGAGCAATGGGCTCGGCTTGGCCAACAGCACCTTGTGTGAAAGTTTCGCGTTCAATGCCGCAACTAGCCCAAAAAGTTTTTTTTGGTCGTCGTCGTCGAAGAGGTCGAACCCCCCGATCCAGTTTGGCTGGTAGCGTCATTGCGAAATCTGGGATTGGCAAGCTTGATCATGAAACTTTCACACAAGGTGCTGTTGGCCAAGCCGAGCCCATTGCTCTAATAAAAACCACACGTTTCATTGTAAAGTTTGGAGATACAGGCACCTTTATGTTTGTAAGCGTGATGCTATATGAGAAGTGGTCTTTGTTCATTGTCAAGTAGCTGGACCCTGGAGAGCCAAAGATGCAGAAGGACCTATTTGGGTAACTCAGCTAAAAAGTCAGGACTTCAGGGACAATGCATGAAAGATACACAACCCTCACTTTTATGTCATACATTGGCAGTTATAGCCACTTTTGTGCATTCCCAACTTTTGTGCATTCTATTGTAGGTGGACGATGCTCCTGCTGCAGACATTCATTTCCATGATTAAAGTAGGTTGATCCGAGTTGATTTGGTTGAGTTACGCTCACACAAGATTACATCGGTTGAGCTACATCGAGCGTGCTTGATGTCCAGAGTGATGTAATCTCTCTTTGACCGTAGCTCAGTCAAATCAGCTCGGATCAACCTACTTTAATCATGGAAATGAATGTCTGGAGCAGGGGCATCGTTGCCATGCAGTGGATCTCGCAATAATGATGATTGGATAAAGTGGCCGTTAGCTAGCAATACATGCCTGTTTCTAGATGATCCATAAAGTAATTATACATTGACCCTTTCATTCATGTAAACGTAGCTGTGTTACACAACACGACCCTCTACATCTTTTGCTCCGCCAGGGTCCAGCCACTTCACAATGAACAAAGACCACTTCTCATATAGCATCACGCTTACAAACATAAAGGTGCCTGTATCTCCAAACTTTACAATGAAACGTGTGGTTTTTATTAGAGCAATGGGCTCGGCTTGGCCAACAGCACCTTGTGTGAAAGTTTCACGTTCAATGTCGCAAACAGCCCAAAAAATATTTTTTGGTCGTCGTCGTCGAAGAGGTCGACCCAAGATCCAGTTTGGCTGGTGGCGACATTGCGAAATCTGGGATTGGCAAGCTTGATCGTGAAAGTTACACCCAAGGTGCTGTTGGCCAAGCCGAGCCCATTGCTCTAATAAAAACCCTACGTTTGATTGTGAAATCTTGAGGTACGACTGTCTTTATGTTTTTACTATGTTATAAGCGTGATGGTATATGAAAGGTGGTCTTTGTTTAATGTCCAGTAGCTGGGCATGATAGAGCCAAAGATGCAGGAGGACTTCTTCGTGTAACCAAGCTAAAAAGTCCGGACTTCAGGGACAATGCATGACAGGTACGCATACCTCATTTTCAGGACATACATTGGCAGCTAACAGCTACCTTTATCCAATCAGCATTGTTGCAAAATATACGTGATGGGAACGATGCTCCTGCTGCAGACATTCATTTCCATGATTAAAGTAGCTTGATCCGAGCTGATTTGACCGAGCTACGGCCAAACAAGGATTAATCAGCTGAGACATTCGAATGTATGCTGATGTATGGATGGATGTAATCTCTCTTTGATCGTAGCTCAACCAAATCAACTCGGATCAAGCTACTTGAACCATGGAAATAAATCTATGGAGCAGGAGCGTCGTTCCATCGTAATGGATTAGATAAAAGTTGGGATTGGGTGGAAGTGGCTGTTAGCAGGCAATACATGCCTATTCCTAGATAATCCATAAAGTATTATACATTGAATCCACCTTTGTTGCCCAATCCAATGCATGTGAACGATTGTCCTGCTCCAGCCCAGCATGACCATCATTCAACTTTCTTGATCCGAGAGGTTTTGACTGAGATACGGTCAAACAAAGAAGTATCATTCAACAACAGATCAACCCATTTTGATTTCCAGTTCTTCCACTTGCCTCTTCTTCCCAATCTCAACAGTTGGCGCATTCAAGCACAATTACCACCTGCGAACGATTGTCCCGCTTCAGCTCATCATGTCAATGCTACAACTGCCTTGATCCGTTTGTCTTTGACTGAATGGCAAGTCCATGGCATGCACACAGTCTTCTTGTCACCCTGCTACAACACGCTCTTGCACATTCCTCTACCCCCATCAAGCGTAACAGCGTTCATTCCAACAGTTGCTATTAGCAAGGTCTTCTCTCCATTGTCTCAAGCAGCGTTCTTTGCTTGCAGCAACTTGCCTTACAACCTTTTGTTACGTGAACAGCAGATAGCCATTGTATAGAAGCAGCTTTATTTACGTGTAGCACCTTGCTTTCAATACGAACGAGTTTCTATGGATATGGATCTGATTATTGCTTTGATATTGTATATGGGATGGAAGGGTCTGGATGTAACCAACTCATGGAAAAAGAGCCTTTGTTCTTCAAGTATCCGTTGACAACTTGACCATGATGCATGGTAGTATCATCCTGAACGTACGATGTATCCAATGATCTACTTTACGCACTATTCCATGGCATATACGATCAGCATCCTTGGTGCAGCCTGTCAATCATGTATAACCTTCATCATCCAACCCTATATTTTGTGCTGAATTCACCACCACGCATCAAGTGCCATCCCACGTCCATTCATCACCTTTGCAAAATGCACGCCCAAAAGATAGAAGCCTCCCATATCGTTGTATCTTCCACATTGAAGCAATTCTTTGTACAATCCATCTCTTGTGAATGATGCTGTTGGATTAAAGGGTTACTTTAACGAACACAAAGTTGCGTTGGTTAACCATTCGTAAGCGTCCATAGTGTGGGAGATCTCCATTCTCCATGAGTTGGACTTCATCATTGTGGATACTTGATGCATTGTATTATAAAAAGATTCATGCAGGATTGGAGGAGTGATATTTATTACTTTATATATACGGTAGGAGGTCATTAATGGGTACGATTATGGCATCCAGTGACAATGAGAGGTAATGATGTAGGTCGTAGTGTGTGCTGGTACAATGACTTGTCATTCATGCTGGGTATCCGATGGCTATCTTCCGTTGCAACATAATATTTCGTGGTATGAGCTTTCTCGCGAGGCGTTGTTGAATCATCCAATTTGGATCCTCTGATATAAATTTTGGTTTCGAGATCATACTGCAATTCAAAAATGCGCCTTGTCATTTCCGGTATGACCGTATATGCCCAATCTTCACCGATAAAGAGTACATTTGATAGGTCAAACACAGCCTTGGTGTCGGTTGCGTTATGGCCGAATGATGATGGTTGCTTACTCCTGTTGTTGCATGCATCGTCATCCGGGTTGGATTCAAGATAAGCTGAATCTTGTCCTGAAGAGTCAGCAGATGATGCATCACCACCACTGATGATGTTATTACCACCAGCATTCAATGGAAACGCCAAATCGATGTTGCTCACAACATCACTCTCGCCTTGTTCACCCACATTACACGTCAACAGGATGGTACGTCGTATCTTGACACGTATGACAATTTCTTCGAGAGCAAAGCCATGGCTTTCTAGATGTACGCGTAATGGAATGGGTTGACCACGTTGAAATACCATTTGATCATTTTCAAGCTCCAAAGAACAGGCTACGTAAGGCGTGCTAAAGATAGTAGATGACCTTTTCAGAGCACTTAGGAACCGGACAAGTATCCATCGTCGTCCTTGTCGATACCTGTATTGATGCTTATGAAGCATGCCGAGTAAAATTCTCTCGATTTTTCGTTGACTAATATAATGACAATCATTGGAGGAGCACCTCAAGATGTCGCCTTTTTGCCCGTCAAACGGCGGTGTGATAGGTGATGGTTCAAAAATAACGGGTGTCATGGTGTGGGAAAGATATCGCTTGTCGCTGTTGTTATCTTGTGTGCAGTAGATCATCACGGCAGCAACCGTATAACTGATTGGATAATGAGGATTATCAAACGTTCCTGGGAGAGGGCGCTTACGTTGAATAGGAAGCGCAAACCGCACACGTTGCAATGTATCGATCGGCAAACTATAAACCTTGTCTTCAACTAATAGTTCAGCTTGCTGCTGCTCGAGCAGGGAGCCACTGCTGTGCTTTAAAGGGTATTTGTCGAGCGCGAGATCGATAATAAAGTTGTCAATTGCACGAGACTGCTGAGATTTGCTTTCATTGGTAGCAGCACCACCAGCATCCGATGACTGATCCATTGATGAGATTGTAGAGGAAAATGGATCCATTTTTTGGTGTTGATGATGTATACCACCATGAGTATCGCTTGATGATTGGCAAGGTTGCATAATAATGATATCCTCGTTCGACAAGTTGCTACCTGATGCATTTGCATTGCTATAGCCGGCTCGTTTATTGACTATGCGTATACCCTTGGATAACAGCTTGATGTCATTTTTGTAGTCAAATAGACCATAGCTCAAAGGCTGTGTAGGGTCGTCGCCATGGATACGTGCAGTGCCAACGACTTGCACGCGTAAATGCAGCACCTTAACCGCTGATGGTACACCTGTTGTGTCAATATACAAGGATCCAGTGATATGTTTGTCGGCTGCATGACATGATGCTTGATCCAAGTTCAGATCCAGACGTGGGGCAGCCGACACTCCTTTTGGACGACTTGGTTCTCCTCCACCAAGCAGTTGATTTTCGTTGTCGTTTTCGTCTTCGAGTCGTTGAAAGGGATGCTTTGAATGCCATAAAGATACACTCATGTTGACGATCGTTGTGGAAGAGAAGAAAAAGGTTCAACAATTATATGTACTTGACATTGTTGCTCCTTTAGCGTGTGACTTTTGAAAGGAGAAATAGAAGCTTTTATAGGAGACAATCATCCTACTTTGGTGAGGAGGAGGTTTAGATTTACACATGGTGATAACAACAAACGTTACTAATCACAATGATATAGCACAAGGATTGTATTACTAGGTACAATATAGTTTATCTGATAACTTGTCTATTGGAACCTGGATCACCCATTCCCCAAACCCAACGAATACGCCCAGAAGTACTGTACAGATATTCAAATCGATGGTGAAGAATGAGTTCTACGGCGATCCAACAATTGGCAATGAAAAAGAGAATGCTTGCAGCCCAAAGTGAAGAAAAGGTGTTTTGACCAAGAAATTCAAGCTTGTATCCAAAATGAAGCCATACGCCCTAATCGCAAAATCCTTCAATACCGAAACGGATCATGATCCTCCTCTTTACATACCTGACTTGCTGCCCAGGCGATGACAAGCATCAAACCTTTCCATTTGAAACGAAGACCGGTGGATGGCAAGATCAACGGAAGGAGACAAATGTACCACATGAAATACTAGAAGAAAATTTAGCTCATCCTATCACGTGTAACACATACCTATTTACTTACTTGAGATGTGCAGACCTTATTAAAGGTGACAAAGAGGAAAGTTTGAATGAAACAAGCGAAAAAGATATCCTTGGCGAATGCAATGCCTGTTATCGCGACCAAAGCCATTTGCGGTAGAAATGCCAATAAGCCGATCACCTTGCCTGCCACAGGAGCGTCAAATGCCAGGTACATTTCATAAAACCAAAGCGAAAAGTTGTGTCGATGATCTTTGCGAGTGACGTGATAAAAGTAGGTGTGTTGCAAAAACTCGTCACCGTATCTACCATCCCAAAGTGAATACCATAGGCGGGAAAATATTGAATGAACGCACTACTTACAGTTGATACATGCACCAAGTCAATCCAAAAAAGACGAGTGCGCTCACGGCACCAAACATGATACGTGAAGGTGTAAGGAAGAGTATGCATTGACGTAAAGTAGCACGAGAGCAAGATGTGAGACGTTCTGGCCACGTGGATCGTTCTTTTGGAATAGTCGAAGGAGCAGCTGGCCTTGTAGGTGATACTGGAAGATGTGGTTGATAACCGTCTGCGTAATCCGTATCATTTGTCAATTCCCCATCATGATAGAAATAGCGTTGTAGGATATAAAGACGATACTGCTGGTAGGACCAAATCATGCGAGGAAATTCAACTGGATCACCATAGCGATTGTCGAGTAAAAAGAGTAGAGGCACAGCGTAAATGACAGGATAGATCTTGAAATGAACAGCGAGACCAAAGATGGCACATGCAGGATAGAAGCGACGAGTCATGAAAAGATACAATGTCCCAAGCACCATGCAACCAAGTAATGATTCAGCGTTTCCACGTGTTGAAATGTTGGCAACCATTGGATTCAATAACCATAAGGCGTCTAACCACAAGGCTCGCTTGGATGACATGCCACGCAATATCAATATTTGATGAATAAGATATCCCACTAACAAGTCTGCCAATGCAAACAGACACTTGCCAAATGAATAGAACAGGAAAATGTTGGGTGTAAGCAATATCGCAAGGAGTGGTGTGTATCGATACGTCGCACGAGCATAAGGTGAGTCTCCTTGAGTAACATGTCGCGCCGCATCGGTAAAGACAACATAGTCAATGTCGGTGTATTTGACTGTCAGATTGGCGTCCTGCCATTCACCATACAACAAGAGTACAACTCGGAGAAGCGTCGCAGCGAGACACAGGTTGGCAAACGTAAACCACTTTTGACTCATTTCACTTTCACTGGCTGCATCGCTCGTCTATTCAACCCACATCCAGCTTGGAGTCAGTAAACCATGCATAGATCCTTCCAATGTGAAACCACTCACCTGCTGTATACGACCTTGAGCTTAAAAGAAGACGCTCCACAAAGGCTTCCCGCGTTTGTACAAATCATTGGTCCAACTCCGCATATGCCATGAAGCACGTGATTGCCTATCATTTTCATGCCTCGATCCATGACCACACGCTTCAACTATACAACCCAGCAATCTATTACATATTGTCACAGAAATAAAAGTGGTACACTCATGGAAACAAGCACTATAAAACTAGAATAGAAATCTTGTCTACTACTACGATATATGGTGCGTGTTGCTATTGCCTCTATTGGTTGTTGTGTTGCTTGAGATGCTTGAACAGCTTGGGTTGATGGAGTTACTTTTTGAGTTGAGTGAGCCGATTGAATTGGTTCTTGAGTCGATTGAGTTGTTTCTATCGCTTGCGTTGTTGATTTTGTTGATTGTTGTGATGATGATGATGATGATGTTGTTGTTCCCGATGCTCCAACGGATAGCTAGCAGTTGGGTTGAGGAGTAAGCCCTTTCTTTAGTTGATTATTGC
This sequence comes from Lichtheimia ornata, assembly GCF_029851405.1. Taxonomy (NCBI): domain Eukaryota; kingdom Fungi; phylum Mucoromycota; class Mucoromycetes; order Mucorales; family Lichtheimiaceae; genus Lichtheimia; species Lichtheimia ornata. The sequence goes on from NW_026695366.1 coordinate 148,602, forward strand.
TGTCGAGGACTCCAAATGTTCCCTCCACACCACTGCGATAAGGCTCATCCTTTGCAGAAAAGTAGAGAACATCAATACTATTTTGCTTGGCCTTGCAGAGAACATCTTGCATATACCTACAAACAATAATCGTAAGCAATGATGACACGCCAACAACAGTAGCAGTGATCTTACTTGTTTTCGTTTTCGATCGATGGGACCGATGCTCCAAAGTTATCACCACCGGAGGGCCATCCGGTCTCGGAAATTTTGACATCCTTGTTGCCAACGGTTTGCTTCACTTGGTGATAATGATCCATCAAGGTGTCGGCTGCATTATTGATATCAACGCCCTCCCAGTAGGGGAATGCATTCCTAGATAAAGAAAATATAAGCCTATGCATACAAATGCATGATCCGGAGGAGTCACCTACATCATGACAAAGTCGACCTCGTTGAAAATTTGGGGGAAGATCTTGTAGTATACATCGGCAAAAGTCACCTTGATACCCTTGGGACCCACGACATCCTTGACTTGTTTGATCCAATTGGCATACGTGTCGATATCTGCATCACCACGGTAGAGTACTTCTGATCCCACAATGACCGCATCCACATTGCTAAGATCTCTGTTGTTTACAAGCTGTTTTAATGCCTGGATTTCAAGATCAAACGTGTCCTGTCGATCAATCCACATGCCCAAATAAAGGTTCATTCCAAGGGCTTGGGTCGCTTCGACAGCCATATCGGCTAATGTTTATAATAAACAAATCATTAGGCTATATGCATATCATCATATGACGAGCTTCATACCTTGGTTGCAGACATGCAATGCAAATGTTCTCACACGGTTGGTGTATTTTTGAATGGCACCAAAGTCTTGCTTGAGCTTATCCACATTGGGACAGCTACCTTCGTTTACACCATAATTCAAGCCATAAAAGTTATTTGCTGCTTGTGTCACAGCTGCAGCAACCAAGCCCAAAGTCGTATAGAGTGCAAACTTCATTATGATGCGTTGAGAGAACAAGCGATGATAGTAATAATGGATACTACAATGCTCACCCATTTATATTTGTTAGGTCGGGGAAACATGAACCGGGGGTTTCATGCGCAATAGCAACAGGGGCATGTCTGGAACCATTTGCAAATTTTCGCTTTGGAAAAAGGGAGTCGACAAAGAACAACCCAGCAATCACATGCTTGCATTGTAGTATCTAGGAAACGGTTGTCCTTGGAGACGCATAATGTCCCGTTCTTTAGGAATGATGACCTCAATACATAATTATGGATGGCAACCGTTGGCATAGAAACATGGGTGGTGGTAACAATACAAGAGTTTCCAGCAACAACAAGCCATCAACAGCGGGTTTCCATGCATGAAACGTTATCAGCGTGAATGTCTTTAAATAGCTCAGCTTTGAAACAATCTCACAGAAAGAAGAAGAAACGGAAAACACAGGTTGCCAAGAAGAGGTGGTACCGTGTCCATCATGGATGAGCAATGTGTGGTTTCAATACCAGTGAATCACGTGATCATTTATTGTGTGGTAATGTGGAGATACAGCTACACGAAAGCACCGAAAGCTTGTATTTTTTGTGACTGACTGACGCCAACACATGACAGGGTGGCCAAAAAAATAGACCTCTTCCAGTTCCTCCTCCCAACTCTTTATACTAAAATGTTCCGCCCGACTGCTCTCTTCAACGCTGCCTCGCGTGTTGCTGCCGTGCGTGCCGCCCCTACCATGACCCGCTTCTATGCTGCTGGTGCTGGTGTCTCCGTTGAAGAACGCATTATGGATGTCTTGAAGGGCTTTGACAAGGTTGATCAGAACAAGGTAAGGGGGGGACATTTAGAAAATAGGTACATACAGCGACAGCAAGATTGACTTTGTTCCCATTGCAGATCTCGCTCGATGCCCACTTTGTCAATGACCTCGGCTTGGATAGCTTGGATACCGTTGAAGTTGTCATGGCTATTGAGGAAGAATTCACTGTTGAGATTCCCGACAAGGAAGCCGATGAGATCAAGTCTGCTAGACAGGCCGTAGAATACATTAACAGCCGTAAGGACGCCCACTAAGATGTCAATATAATACACGTTTATATATCTTTACAACAAATATCCATGGACGACCACTTTTTTATTCGTTAAACGATTTCTTCAATGACCATATCTTCATCATCCTCTTCTTCTTGCTCTTTAATCTCGCTCACTTCGGCACCCTTCTCTTCACGGATAAGCATATCCACAATGGCCTCACATTTCTCCTTGATCTTGTCATCCTTTTCTTGTGCATGCAATCGTTGGATAACTCGATATACTTGCTTTTGTCGCAAATACTCTCGACCAAACCGAGTGTGTGTCAATAACAACAAGGATTCACAAAGTAACAAGCGCAATACTGAATCAGATTCACGTTTCTATATCCATTTCACCCCATTTAGCATTCATGCCACCATCATCACTATCCTTCTTTTTTACCTTGTCATCATCCAACAATTGAATCTCTTCAGGGAATTGCTCAAATTCCTAATGACATTGTATACTTTAGAACACGTGATTTCATGTTGAGTTGAATGATCCTTTACCTCCATATCATATTCTTCGTTACCACAGAGCGGCAGTAAGATGAAAGGAAGAGTATTAAGCTGCTCTGCATCCAAAATACGCTCATGTTGTCGTGTCTCGAAGCAGCAATTTCTATATAAATCCATGGTTAACACATGCTTTGACAAGGAGCGAAGAAAGGATGGGGCTTACTTTATGGTAGCATCGACACCACCACGACGAATGACATTGGGATCTTCGGTAAAGATTTGGAGCTTAGTCAATGGTGCAAGCTTGTCGTGAGCTGCATTCTCCAAAAAGTAAACACGACCAGCACGGATCTAGATCCCGGTATATCAATGGATATGAATGAATGGATATCGAGCCTATTTGTACTTACACCAGAAACATTAGCAAAGACACTAGCCAAAAAGTTGAATTCGGCCTTGGGATTGTATGCTCGCTTATGACCACGATGGAATGCCTCAACCAAATGATCCAGCAAACGTGTCGATTCAGATAGACCAGGCAATGGCTTGGCTTCACCTTCCAAGACACGGACACAAGTAGGCTCGTACTTTGTCATGTTGGATAACAACATACAAGCAGCATCGGCCAATACCGAATCGGGAATCTAGAATACCGAGTTAGGGTATGCATGACACCTATGAAACAGAATGATGACCATCCTACCAAGATCAATAAACAAAGATGGTGAATGAAGAACTTGTCGTCGAGCAATTCTTGGATACGTGGATCGGCTGAAAGATTGATCAAGCTCTTGATAGCTTCATGAGCAACAACCTGCCACGTGATTAATCAGCAAAAAGAAAGATAAAACATGGTCAATGCATACTGTATCTTCGTGACATAGGGACTTCAAGTCGTTGACCAATGTATCACGCTTGCTGACAAGAAAGGCAAAGGTAGGAGCCGTCTTGGGGGTCAATGCCGTCAATTGCTGTACAGCAAGTGCTCGGATCTATATAGATCGTTGGGTGTCAGTCATAGTCGGGAACACCAAGCGTGTATGTCGACAAGCGCATTACCTCTGTTCTTGGGTGGTGAAGGAACTCCAAAAGCTGAGTGACAAATGAATCAGGTGTGCATGTAGTGGATTTGCTTCAAAACCTTGGCTATATACCTCGACGATCTGTTGCTCCATTTTCGGCGGGTTTGGTTGAGTGAACCGTGTATGGATTACACCTTTTGGTGCAAGTTCAGTCACTTGAATTTGGAATTCCACAGCCGAAATAGCTTACCCTTAATTTTGCAGCAACGATGTTCACCCCCGCCCCCAAACCGACAACCCGATGTTAGATCACTCGTTTGATATCAATAAAAAATCATGATCCTTGAACGTGTAAACGTTTCATGTTATGAAGAGTATTTATTCTTGGTAGCCTAGTGACAACATGCATGTCGTTGCCATGGACACCGTTGAGTACGTGTTGCATTTGCCCGTTGCCTGAGCAACATAATACATGTATGCATATAATCCATTCGAATATTTTATTCAAGACTACTACTATTACGCTAAAACAATCAACATGACACTATTCATTGGATTGACCAGTACCACTGGTGGTGTTGGAAGCTTGCTCTCCTTTTGACGACTGCTGGCTTCGTCCTTCATTTTTGTCAGCTGCAGACTGCATACGAGACTTCATTCCTTGATTTGTTTGAGTACGATCAGCATGAGACTGGATACGACTGGCATCGGCCTTTGTCGTGGTCGACTTTTTGCTACCTCCTCCAGACTTTTTTGTGTCCAATATAAGATTTTGAGTGTCAGCCACCAATATCATGATTCTGATTAACATACCTTTTTCGAATGTGGTTGAGATGGAGACATAGGAGTGATTATGATGGATTCTTTGTATTGGGATGAAAAGAGAAAAAGGCGGTTGATGGACTTGGTTATTCATCCTCATACGAAGTTGCCTTGCTTTTTATACACTTATTTCAAAGTAGGCTTGTTTACAACTTGTAAAGGCTTCTGGGCTCATTTCATGTACCATATCCTCTTCCCACACTCTTCCCCCAACAAACCTCGGATAGAACTAATTACATGTTTGTTGCAAGCTGTGGTTGCTAACCTTACTATCTTCTCCCATCATGCTGGTAGTGCAGGGAGCCCATGAATGGGGAAAAAAACGATTGTCTTTAAACACTAGTTGTATTGGGTGATAGCGATTTATTATTGAAAGAAGGCTTCTAGTGTGGAAGGAGCTGGGTCATGTGATCTATCGGTCATCTCTCTTTGAAATTGAAGTTGGCAGGTTCCTCTCTAAAGCCGCCGCCCGCATATTCCTTTATCTTTTCCCGCAATGAGACGTCGACAAGTTGGCATGGGGTTCGCCATGAACCGTAACAAGCTTGAGGTAGGAACAACACGTGTGCATGGGTCCCGATGGCTAATGAAGGTCAGCATGTGTGTAGCGTGATTACCAGCAGGTTGGCGACGGTATTGCTGCCAAGGAGCTTGAACAGGTAAGCTAAGTATACAGAGATCAAATTTGTACAACAACCAACCATCCTTCATCAGCTAGAGAAGCAAATGGAAGTATTCAAGACCAACCTGGAAGAGTTTGCTCGAAAGCACAAAAAGGATATCCGCAAGGACCCAAAGTTTCGTGCTCATTTTCAGCGCATGTGCAATAATATTGGTGTCGATCCCTTGGCATGTAAGGAAAATAGAAGTAGACGACGACTTCATCCATGCTAATGTACCTACGTATCCATAGCCAACAAGGGTTTCTGGGCCGATTTGTTGGGCGTGGGCGACTTTTATTACGAGCTGGGAATCCAAATCATTGAATGCTGCATAGCAACGCGTACACGTGATGGGGGTCTAACGGACATGAATGACTTGCGACAACGCGTGGAACGTATTCGAACGAATAGTAAAGGCAAGAAGCAGCAGGAAATTTCAGAGTAAGTTACATGGTATGGATTCGACTACTGTAACTCACTATCGCTATTATAGGGATGACATTGTACGAGCCATTCGCACACTAAAACCCTTGAGTGGTGGTTTCGAAGTATTACACATTGGTTCGCATAAAATGGTCCGGTCGGTACCCAAGGAATTGGACAAAGATCAATCGGCTCTGTTATTGCTTGCACAGGTACGTCGACTCTCCGTTGCCGCTACTTGCGACTCATTCTTTTCTAGAAAACATGCTACGTGAGTGCACCCATGATACAATCAGAGTTGGGATGGAATGATACAAGAATAAGTAATGCTTTGGTAAGTGTATTTTATATACCAACTCAAACATGTTCTTATATATTTGGAATAGGAGCACTTGTTACAAGATGGATTATGTTGGATTGATAAGCAGGATGAATCAACATTTACATATTGGATACCTAGTTACTTTCATTTGGACACAAACAATGATTAAACACACAATTTTATCTAAATGCAAGCGATATGAAGAAAGAGAGAGAAAGAGAGAGATAAAGAGTGAAAGTAGAAGGTGGGACAAAACGTGGGCTTTTTTTTTACTTTACTTATTGCCTATCACGACCTGTAGTGAGGAGACGTTCATTCTGATCAACAAGATTGGCAGCCTTATCAGCAAATTGCAGAGAAAGGACCTGGAGACGGGAAGGTTCAACCCAATGAAGGATAAGGGATTGGGAGACTTGATCAAGGGAAGCGGTGAGTTCCTCATTCCAGATCATCTTGGAAACAATAGCGGAGACACGGACAACAGGCAAATCAAACATGGCAGCAAGTTGTCGAAGGCTGATGGTCTTGTAGTAAGAAGCATAAGTAAAGAGGTATGTCCGCAAGCCTTCTTCTTGGATTTTAGTCTTGAGCATGGTCTTGATGGCTTCAGCATCGGGCATCAATGCCCAAATCTTGATGGCAAGAATATAATCACGAGCACGTTCCCATTCACCTGATGCAAGAGCCTTGGCGGCACTCATGATATGATCACGTGTGTTCTCGGGGGGACCAGAGAATGCTTGACGTTCATTGTAATCCAGCAAACGACGGAAGGGACGAGAAATGGCACGCTTATTGTTGGGACCAGCCTGTGCTTGTGCAGGAATTTCAAGAAGCATAGAGCAAGTAAGGAAAACACACTCGAGTAATTCCAAGTTGATGTGCATGTGGAAGGGAAGTTGTCGTTGACGCTCCAATTGTTCAATTTCAGGCGTTGCTTGTTGTTGACCATAACGTTGAGCTTGGAAACCTTGTGCCAAAAGTTCCTTTGCACGACCCGTGCCTTGGATTTCTTGCAAGCACGAATGAGCTTCCTTGATCAATCCTTCACGGAAAGCACACAAGCCAACTTGGACCACAGTACGGTTGTACAAGATTTGAGTAGAAACATCAGCGGCATGAATGGATTCTTGCAAATGGGACATAAGCAACATGTCACGAGCAGTGTGGAAATGCTTGTGCAAAGCATAGTGATAAATGTGGCAAAGCATAGCACGCGTACGCAACACTGCCTTGTCGTGGTTGTAGAGGTATGTGCACAATTGATGGATAAGCTGTTCGGGTTCCTGTGCATCCACAATGGCCGACTTTACGTAATCAGGCAACAATGACTTGGCAGCCTTTTCAATGGATTGAATGACTTGGCCAGGCTATATATATGTTACGATGATATAAGTAATCCAACTCAATAAACCATTACCCATTTCCCTTTGTTTTACCTTAAAGTACAAGTGATCCAAACGACGAATGATGGTACGGGGCAAAATAGCCTCCATGTTGTTCTTCTCAGCATAGGCTTGAGTTCTCACCAAGACAGCATAGAGACCAGGCTCATCGCGCAAACGGTCAATGTAATCGGTTGTGTGAGGATCAATGCTTTGAAGCGACTTTGTAAATTCATCATCCAAACGTTCGACCAAGCTGGCAATGGAACCACGAATGTGAACGATCTCGCCTTCCTTGGGGATAACATCATTGTCTCCATAGTCAAGTTCCTCAGCATCTTCGCGAATGACATATTCAGGGTGGGCCTCGAGGATCTCCAATACTTGGTTGATTTCCTTTTCAACCTTCTTCCAAATATCCACTTGCATATGCTCAACCATGCTAAAGTTGATATCGAAACGCGAGGGAATCAAAGCCAACAAGATCATGATCTCTTGGAAAGGCGACTTGGCAGCCTCCAAAAGCTGTTCCAAAATAGCAATTTGTTCCTTGTGATCTGTGTTCTACATGATATCCAAACGTAACATGTCAACCAACCATTGCATATGAATCAATCCCGCTCATCACAAGATTTACTTACACGCTTGCCTCGGCTATCAAGGACTTCACTCAACTTGGCAAAGATGGTACCAGATGACATGGCAACTGCTGCCTTGGTAACCTTGCCGCCCTTGCCAACAGATGTGAAACCATCCAATTCCTCCTCTGCGACTTGATTGGGAGTAGCAGCAACAAGCTTCTTCTTTTCATTCTTCTCGTTTTGTGCGCTGACGGCTTGCTTCTCTTCCTTCTCCTCCAAGAATGCCTCAGGATCCTAGATATCCCATTGTCAATGATACATGTTTCCATAACAAAAAGAGGTGTCTTTTTACCTTTTTGTATTCGGCAAGTTGCTTTTCATATTGCTTTGAAATCTTTTTGATCTTTGCCTTCATGGCGTTCAAACCCTTGGCAGCGGCACCACTGGCCTTCTTTTTGTTGGGCTTCTTGTCTTGACCAGCGCTGGCCAATGCCTCTTCCATATCGGCGATGACCTTGATATACACCTTGGGAAGTGGAATAGCATCAAAACCAGTGGTCATTTTGTTGACACGCATCGTAAGCTTGTCGAATTCTATCTATAGTTTTAGTCTACGTGTGCAAGCGTCCGTGTGGCTGATATGTATATGTACCATTGGAAATAAGACCCCAATCGTTGTTCTTTTGACCATTTTCAATGGCTTTGATAGAGTTCTGCATTTCATCGAGCTGCTTGTCCTTTGCCGATTTGACTTGGCGTTTGCGACCGAATTCCTCGTCAGAGTCCTCATCTGAGTCTGAGCCGGCGCCCTTCAAGAATCGCGATTTCTTTGGTTGTTGCTCTTGTTCGACTTCCTCCTCGGACTCCTCCTCAGAAGACGACAATTCCTCATCGGAAATGAAGGACTCATTGTCAGAAGTCTCGGAATCGGATTCGCTATCTGATGCTGAACGGAAGAAGCGGGACATTGGATGCTGCTGTTGCTGCTGTCAGTCGAATGACGGATCAGGTGTAAAAGAGCGAGAAAAAAAAAGGTGGTAGTCGCGTCACAAAATAGCAAAATTTCGGCCGCCTGTTGTTACATGTCAGCCACTCACTCATTGAGTAGCTGAGACGATTCGTCCTTTCCCACATGCCAAATGATCATACAACTGCCCCCCATAATGATAATGTAGAATAGTAGCCATCCCATTTCGATCACTCTATGTAAATATCTAAACCTGAACATGCTTTCTTTTATTGCGAAATATGTACAAAAATGAAGGATCAAACAAGAGTGAAAAGACCATGGGTGAGAAGCATACTATGGGCTTGCTTGCTGATACCAGGGCATTGACTAACATTAAGATGCCTCAAGACACGAGCATGCTCAAGACCTGACATCAATCCCATAGCTGAGAGACGAATGCATCCTCGAAGGTTGAGTACTTGAAGCGTATTGGAACGAGCAGCTAAAAGGATAGATATGGAGGCATCGGATACAGCTGCACCACAAAAACTAAGATCAAGCTTTGAAAGATTTGGTAATGATGCAATGGCTTCAATTGCGGATTCACTCAGGGCACAACAAAAGCTGAGACACACATTTTCAAGCCTCGGTGCTGCATGCACAAGTCGACGGATCGCCTTATCAGTTAAAAAGCTGCAATCACTCAAATCAATCGAACGCAAAGCAGCCATTTGTTGCTGTTGCCATGTCTCAAATCCAGCATCAGATATGGTTGTGCACCGTTGCAAATTGAGATATTCGAGCCTCGCATTACTTTTTTCACCCATCAAGGCCATGGATCGGTTGGTCACGTTTTTGCAATATGACAATGTCAAATGTGTCAATCCACCCACAACATGATATAATCCTCTATCGGTAATCTTGCGACAGTTGGACAAGTCGAGTCGTTTCACCGATGCTGGTAGTGCAAGTAAGCTTGTATCCGTAATCAGCCAACAAGAATTGAGATTGAGCTCTTCAAGCTGTGTACATTGTTCAAGTAGCGTGATCAGCCCTGTATCAGTGATATGAAAGCAATGGGCGAGCGAGAGTGATTGTACATGAGGGCCAATGGTGCCACTAAGAGCTGTCAAGACATCATCGGTCACACGCTTGTGTACGGATTCCAAGTCAACGCGTGTCAATAATGCAGGCGAGAATAATTGTGATCGCAACGCATGTGATGTTGCTGCCAATTGTAATACGCTGCCAAACTCCAAATGATGCATCAATCGTAATGCGAGATTCCTTTCCTCCAATAGCATGGATGCTAAACGACTTTTGCTCGGCAAAGCGGATGGTGGAATTGAAGAAGAAATGAATGGTGATGATGACGATAGTTTACGTTGTTGTGGTGGTGATGGTGATTCAGGTGGTGATAGTTGAGTCTGCTTTTGCTGTGATAATGCCAACAAGGATGGATCAGCCCATACTGCAATACTTGGTCTACGTCGTCTACCACCCGTTTCCCTAAGCTTCATGATATCATCCCTTGCAGGCAATGTAGGATCTTGATCACAGGTGGTGCTGCATACAGCCGCTTTGTCAATGGATGCCATGCCATGGGTTATCTCTTCCAGCTAGAGTACACAAGTAACTTTAAGGATGTTGTTGTCTTCATTGCCTAGTTGCCTATTCACTTACCTGTTGCTGTATGTTACGATGCGTTTGATTAGCCAAGTCCTTGAATCGCCTGTCGAGTTGTGGATAACTTGCACAAACTTGAATAAAATCGGCCTTGCTCAAGACGTACATGTCAACGTGTGTCACGGATCGTACATCGGCTGTACGCGGTACATCAAGTAGAATGGATATCTCCCCAAAGTAATCACCCGATCCCAAACGTGCAACCACATCATTATTGCTCGATAAAATCTGCACCGTTCCTATTGTGTGGCCTCTTTTAGCATGGATCAACATGTCACAGAGCTTGCCAAATATGCATACCATCGATAATGAAAAACATTTCATCTCCAATATCATCTTTGCGAATAATACGAGCATTGGGTGGATAGCTCTTGGGCTCCAATTTTAGTGAGATTTGATGTAAGAATTCTTCTGGACACTCCTTGAAAAGAGCTACCTAATACCACCATCATGTTAATAGAACCATTTTTCCCTAGTATATAGTAAAAGACTTACTTTTTGCAAATGATTGCGTGCACTAGTGGCATCAAAGGAAGCAATCATACTGGATCGTCTTGTTGTTGGTTCATTAGGACACTTGTTGAGCATAGCCAAACGTTCCTGGGCTTCATTGCGTAAGATCTGCTCGACTTCGGGATAATCAGGAAGAATGGATGCCACCTTTTCAGCTGTAAGCACGGCCACTGTACACTTGCTCTTTGCCACCACTGTCGCTGTACGTGGAATCGAATACAAGATGCCAATCTCACCAAAGCACGTGCCCTGGTCCAATGTCGCATAGAGTCGTTCAAAGTCGGCTGAACATACATCCACGGATCCTCGTAGTAATAGAAACATAGCCTTGGCTTGTTCACCCTCGACGATAATCACATCCCGTGGCCCATACGTTCGAATATGCATGTTGCGTGCAATATCCTCAAGAAACATGGCATTGTTGGAGCGTTGAAATAGCGAATGGTCCCGCAAGGAATTGATAAGTTCATCAGGCGCTGTGGGTGAACCCAACGACGATGGAGATGGTGATGACCAGCTTGGATGCACTTCAGCCATGATGAAGAGGACAGGTGTGGGAATGAGGTCAGTGTGTGGTGTGTGGCATAGCTTTTTTTTTCTCCTCCGGTTTTTCGCTAATGAAATGAAACAGGCCGAGGAATAACCTGGTTGCATGAAAATGGCGCTGAAGTGACGTGCAATTGGAATCCAAGTCGCATGACCATAGTACCACCACCCAAATGTCAACATGATGTCATCCATAAAAGAACGTATCCTCCTTTGACATATTCAACCCTTCCTGTTGAGTGGAGAACATCGATTAATGTTGTTGTACATTGCACGTAGTATGCGAAGATGGTGTTGGATGGGTACGCCGACTAATGGGGGGAGTATGAAGATGTTGAAATCCCAGGCTGGGAGGGAAATTTGGGTTGTACCATTGCTAGTCAACTGCAGTTGCCTGGCAACGCAAAGCTTTCATGATATAAAAGGATGATGGCTTTCCAACGTTCGATTCTACATCTTTGCGTATCCATCTTATATGTGTACATGATCAAACCTTGACCCAATATCTAAGTTTTGGATGAGCAACAAAAGGTGAAAGCAAAGATGTCATGAAAAAGTAGGCTTCACCCTAAATTAAATATCATACACACTTTTTCAATAGATGGTTCGCTACCCCATGACGCTATCTCTAACAACGCACTTGAGCAACTCATTGCATCCATATTCTACGCATCACAACTTGACATGATAAAGTTGAACCAAAAAAATCTAATGTTGCTGACTACTTTTATGTGTTGCTACTAATTTACAGAGTAATCTCGCCTTCTACTGCTCTAGGTTGCAAACCAAGCTGGCTTAAGCAGGTGTTGTATCGTTCCAAATCCTTGCTCTTGAGATATTTTAAGATCTTTGCACGCTTGTGCACCATCGATCGAAGTTGCTTATAGTTGTGCTTATCCTTGCGATGTTGTTGGAGATGGGAATACAAGTTGTGTATGCGCACTGTCAAGATACCAGCTATGATTGATCACCTCCTATTATTAGCATAAAGCGTATACACACAAACTGTGGAATTTACCTTGTACTTCAGGGCTGCCAGTATCACCTGGTTTCTGTTGGAACCAATCGATTGTTCGTTGGATGTTCCATAGCTGAACAGCCTTTGCATTGCCATTCTGGAGACCCACCAACTTTTTCATGATATCCACTTTGCCTTGTTCATGCTTCAATGCTTCATCAACGCCTTCCACAGCTCCCAAATTGCTGGCTTCCACTGTGTCTCGAGGTGTTTGCTCAAACAAAAAATCACGGTCGGCCTTGGTTAAAAAGTGTTGTGTATCTTGAGACGAGGCGTAGGCGCTAGCAGGTGTGTGGAGCGTTTCGAAAAAGGAGGTGTGTTGCGATACAATGGGTGATGGTTTGGAGCGTTCAAATTCGGCAGCTTTGGCAGCACGCTTGGCAAGGTTTTCCTTCTTGATCTGCTTTGGATGCTTCTTTGCGAATTGGGCTGCAGAGCTGTGGAAATTGCATTTCGAAACGACTTGAGTCGAAGTACGCCAAGCTTATCGAGTGCCATAAAAGTGAATACGCATTACTACAAAGCCGCCATTCAAGTGTATTTATCATACCTGCTTGTGCACGACACAACATGTTGTTATTATCAGCTGGAGCAAGGAACAACCTACAACAACTCCTTCCAATTGTTTTTTCACGCCTGCAACTCAGTCGATATGTCTCTCCCTCACGCCGACGGTCACACACCCTCGTATCGTCACGTATCCCGGTTGCCATGACGATCAACACCTTCCTCGATGGCGTCCATGCTCGCCTAAGAACCAATGAACCACAAAAGATTACCATCGTAACAGGAAACGACTCGGCAGGTAAAGGTCACATAGCCATAAAAGTAGATACCATTATTCACATACACGAACTTTTTAGACCTTGACTCGGTTGTTTCAGCGTTATCTTTTGCCTACTGCAGTAGTCAGGTGGACGCAACAACATTATACGTCCCTCTTGTTAAGGTGCCGTTGGCAGACATTGAACTACGGCCTGAGATCGATTACGTGCTAAGTTCAGCAGGTATCGAATGTAAAAAGCTTGTTTACATGGACCAAATCGACGTCAGCACTCTTGAGACACAAGAAACATCATCCGTAGTACTCGTGGATCACAACCGCCTCACGCCTCCTTTCGCCGAAGCATGGAATAACAAGGTGGTGGCCGTACTTGATCATCATGTCGATGAAGGTTTCTACACGAATGCAGTACCTCGTGATGTTCGCATGGTGGGTTCCTGCACCTCCCTTGTCATTGAACATTTTCCAGATTACTTTGTACCTGATACGCCACTTGCCAACCTTGCATTGGGTCCTATTTTGGTGGATACTATTGGTCTTCAATGGGAATTGGGCAAGACGACAGACACCGATGTGGATGCTTTTCGCAAAATCACGGGGGGACAAATGGATGACGCTGATATCAAGAAACGACATGAAGAGATTGAGCGTGTCAAGTCTCGCGTAACCCACTTGTGCACCCGCGATCTCCTACGCAAAGATTACAAGGAATGGGTGGTCGATGGCTTTCGTGTGGGAACAAGTTCAATGCCTTGGTACCTTAAAGCATGGGTTGAACGTGATGGCATGGACAATGTGATACAAGATACACAAGCCTACATCCAGGAACGTCATTTGGACTTTGAGATTGTCTTGACTGGCTATGATCATGATGGTTGCTATGAACGTGAACTAGCTCTTTTTGTTCACAATGATAAATTGCTCGTTGTCAAGGAGTTATTGGAACATGATTCATCCATCAATTTAACGCATCGTCCATTCCAACCCAAGGATACCGCCCATATTACATTTTATCATCAGGGCAATGTGAAAATGTCACGTAAGCAAGTGTGGCCTCTAGTTCAATCCCTCATAGAGAAGATATCCAAATAAATTATGGAAGCTATTATTATGAAGTGATGGATTTATTGGCAATATGCATGTATTTGCTTGTTTAGTCAAAGAGACCGAAGCCCATATCCTCATCAGATTCTTCCTTCTCTTCTTCCTTGGCTTCTTCCTTGGCCTCCTCAGCAGCACCACCAGCAGCGGCACCACCAGCAGCAACGGCACCACCAGTAGGAACGGAAGCAAGCTTCTCCTTGCCTTCAGCGAGAACCTATCAATGCATAAGTAAAAAAGAACACGACATGTCAAACACCATGGCGTCATTACCTCGTTGACATCCTTGTCCTTGAGAGCAGCAATCAAGGCGGAAATGCGCTCGTCTTCAGCTTCAACACCAACAGAGCTCAAAAGGGACTTGATATCCTCAGCAGCAGGGTTGGCCTTACCACCAGCAGTAAGAAGAAGATAAGCGGCGAGGTACTTCATTATGGCTATTACAAAGATGTCAATTCCAATCCATATCCCATTGCATCCATTGATTCATCCATCCATCCATCCATCCATCCATCCCTTGATTCATCCATCCTTCCATTCCCTTAACTCGATCCTTACATTATATCGATTTGAATAAAGATGGAAGTCCAACGAGATTGGGGATCGAGGCCTTACCAAATTACTCGCGGGTCTTTCATGCCGACCTGTCATTGCTATACAATTACCGCCAACTCAAAATGGGAACAATAAAAACCCGCTTGATTTGCTAATTCTATGTTGCCATAGCAACTGAAAGTGTTGTTGAGGAAATGCTACTTTATGGTTATTGCTATAACGACCACAGCAAAGAGTAGTATGTGGGCGAATTCCTTGTCGAAAGAAAAAGATGGCTTGTTTATCAGCAACCTGCTACAGTAGCAGTGATGTTGATAAAAGTGGAACACTGTATGAATGTTAGCTTAATGGAGGGCGTGATGAAAGGAACAGCTATATCAATAGGTTTATTAAACGGTATTCACGTTTACCAGATGAAGCACCCTCTACAACGATCCCTCAGCTAAAGACCAGCATGATGCAAAACAATGAATTGCTCACTGTGCCTCGATACATCGATATGCAATAAACGGCCTCATTCACAAAAACATATGGCTGTAATGGTGGATGCATTCCATCGTGAATAACCTGATCACATCCAACAATCACCGTATATGAATTTCAACCGAGATGAGCCATGTCACTGGAATACAAACACGCTTTATTGAGTAATGGAGGAAACTATATACTATGTAGCTTGACTTGGATACCACTTGTATAGCGTTTAGGGGTAGGTTGCAAAGTAAACGTTTCCACCTCTAAAGAAGAACATGCTTTAGTCTACTACTACTTGCTTTTGTGTTTTGATATTTACCTTCGTGCTCTCCGATCCCTCGTTGTTGCATAATGTTGACGAGTGATACAACATCAGCAATGGCATTATCCATTCCGACAACGGTTACTGTATCAAAGGCCTTCAAGGATTGTCCAATCTACATGATAAGAAAAGGGGTTTCCTTAGCAACCACCAGCAATAGATAAACTTGCATTACCCATTCAATGTATCGTTCGTATCCATGCACGATCTTTTTCTCGCTTCGATCTTTGATCGATAACTGGCATATTGGATCAATGGTTTCTTCTAGGGTGATGAATTTTGCTGGTTGATCAAAAAAGGCATGTTGTTGGGGGGTATCCTTGGATACCGGTAAAGATTCAGCACGTCCTTTGCGACGAGAAGGCTGCTGCTGTTGTTTGCCATGCTCTTGAGGCTGCTTCTTTTTCTTTTGTTTAGCATTGCTGCTGCCTGCATGACCGGCGTTGGTCACTTGGGTGGGACGCTTTCCATGCGTGGTTGCTTTACTTGAACGACGTGAAGAATGGCTCGAATCGGCTTTTGGTTGTTGTTGTTGTTGTTGTTGCTCCGTAGTAGTCGTAGTCGTCGTAGTAGCTGGACGTGGTTTGAACTCAATGGCGTTAGGATTTAGCATGTTTCGACAATCATGGTTGCAAATAAAAGTGTAGTGACGATGCTGCTTTTTTTTATTGGTGTAAGAGGTGTGTTGGGTTGGGGGGGGTAAAATGATCACGTGTGATGGGCTACTACTATTTACAATTCATGGGCCTTGCGGAAGTTTTCACCAGCATAGATGGCATTGGCACCCAATTCTTCTTCGATACGCAAAAGTTGGTTCAACTTTGCGAGGCGTTCGGAACGGCAAGGAGCACCAGTCTTGATTTGACCAGTACGCAAACCAACAACCAAATCGGCAATGGTGGTATCTTCGGTTTCACCAGAACGGTGAGACACCATCACACCCCAACCAGCATTTTGAGAGTCCAAAGCGGCTTGAATACTTTCAGTGACGGAGCCAATTTGGTTGACCTTAAGCAAGAGAGCATTGCAGGCCTTCTTTTCAATAGCAGTAGCAATACGCTTAGGGTTGGTGACGGTCAAATCATCACCAACAAGTTGGAAATCGGAGGTACCAAGGAGGTGGCTCCAGTTGTCCCAGTCATCTTGGTCAAAGGCATCCTCAATAGACACGACTAGAAAATTTCCCCCTCAGTTAACAAACCATCTTTCCGATCTCCTCCGATCCCCTTCCGATACTTACTCGGGTACTTGTCGGCAAAAGACTTGTACAATTCTGAAAGCTGCTCACCAGTCAAGTAGTCGGCAGCGTTGGAGTTGGGGTTCTTAAAGTCAAGATCGTACTTGCCATCCTTGTAGAATTCAGAGGCAGCACAATCCATGGCAATCTTGACCTTGCCAGTGTAACCAGCCTTTTCAATAGCAGTAACCAAAAGCTCAAGACCTTCCTTGTTATCTTGGATGTTGGGGGCAAAACCACCTTCATCACCCACATTGGTAGCATCTTGACCATACTTGGCCTTGATGACACCCTTCAAAGCATGGTACACTTCGCTGCCAATCTTCATGGCTTCAGTGAAGGACTTGGCACCAGTAGGCATGATCATAAATTCTTGCATGGCAAGCTTGTTACCAGCATGGGAACCACCGTTGATGACATTGAAAGCAGGGACAGGGAGAACAAAAGGCTTCTTGGAACCAGCCAAATCGGCAAAGTGCACATACAAAGGCACACCCTTCTCACCAGCACCAGCCTTGGCAATAGCCAAAGAAACACCCAAGATGGCATTGGCACCAAGCTTGCTCTTGTTGGGAGTACCATCCAACTCAAGCAAAAAGTTGTCAATGGCCTTTTGTTCAATCACGTTGAGCTTGGAATCAATCAAAGCGGGACCAATAATCTTGTTGACATTTTCAACAGCCTTGAAAACACCTACACAAATGCCCAATGTTTTAATCATACATGTCATGTATACACCAATAAATGCCTTTTCATTACCCTTGCCAACGTAATCGGCCTTGATTTGGTCACGCAATTCAAGTGCTTCGTGAACACCAGTGGAGGCACCAGAAGGAACGGCGGCACGGAAGACACCCTTGGCAGTGGTGACTTCAACTTCAACAGTGGGGTTGCCACGAGAATCAAAGATCTGGCGAGCGTGAACCTTGGAAACAGACATTATGAAAAAGAGGAGGAAAAGATGATGGATTCAACCAGATCAACGCGTTTCGGGCATGCTTATATTTTTATAATCAGCGGCTTTTTCCGAGAAAGTGCTCCACATGAAAGCGCATGATCACAAGCTAAGGAACGCTACTTGAACTTCCGACAGTGGTGGAGAAACACATACCTTACGTCAATGATCCTCTCTATACCTCCCCCTTGCGGATAGTGCTATATACACGCTTCCGAGGGTAGCACTTTTTGGTTGATGACACCACCTTAGCCTCTTTTTCGAACTTTATGGAACACAACACGTACTCGCTCTTATCATTGAATAAATGTCGCGTTGTCTCGTGTTTTAACAATAAAGAATCGCGTTTCATCACGTTGACATATAGCTCAACGCAACAAGCATATTGTGAAAAGTTGAGTTTTTGTGGAGGTGATGGTGTACCGCGGAACGAGGAAGGAAGAGTGCAAAATTGGATCACGTGAATAGGGTCCAGAAGCATTGAGCACCGACCAGATGTATCATTGTGCGTTCCACCAACAACCCGCATTTGGATCAAGCACTCGCGTTGTATACTATGCTTTTAAGTATAGGAACTTTAGCCATTTTAACTATCCTTGCTTGATAGTGTACAAGTAAAAGAGGCTCATGTGTCTATAGATGGTAGCACGAAGAAATAAAAGAGGACGTATGGATCGTCACCAGGGAAGGTGGCAATGGGGATCTATCATCATTGTGAGCTTTCCATAAAAGGCTGTGGTTTAAAGGTGTCGTATAACTAATCTTCTAAGAAAGGCTTTGGACATTGTCTCAAACATCCCACTCATACAAGGTTAATGCAACTTGATATGGTATACCCAAAGAACAAAAGAAAGGAAGGTGTATGGTATATAAAGGAATCTCAATTTGATGTGGTAGGGTTCATTGCAACTTGTATGTCTACCTTGGAAGGAAGGATTGATCCCTTTCATGAATAAGCTACAAAGATCCTTCCACTCATTAATCGTAAAAGAAGATTTGAAGCGTCCTCATTGTCATTTTGGTGATCACTCCATGCTCACTAATTATTCATCATCGACAAAACTTGGCCTTTGCTATGAGAACGTACTCGATGCAGTAATTTAATGGAAGCCTTTACTATCAGCGTGGATGTAATCTTCAGCATCATTGAATATCTTTGACAATGTTATGGCGAATGAGCTTTTTCAAATACATGAGGGTGTGCGTTGCACCAGAGGCGTAATAATGGATCAATAAACTTATTTATTATGGTATCTACAAGACATTTTGGGCTATGGATGACTATGGTATTGGACGAGTACAATGTTGCATAGCATGGTGGGCGGGATGGAAGATGTTACACAGTGCACATGTCGTCTGCTGGCAGTGGAGACACCCGTGACGGCTGTTGAACATTTTCGCTTTGTAGGACCTCTTGCTTGTGAAAGAACGACGACGCGTTGAAGACTCTCTATTATATTCCATGGCATTCACATTTGGGTCCAGTTCTAGTCAACCATCCACAGGGTTTGGAGCCAATGCAGGTCAAGGTAAAGCTAAATTTGTTGGATTGAAAGACGATCAAGCTGAACGCCCCATCTGTTTGGCAACAGCGACCACTGGATTCGGTACGACACCAGCAACCACAAACACTGCAGCCGGCACTCTCTTTGGAGCAGGAACCACCAACAACACATCAGCAGGAACATTGTTTGGTGCGAATACAGGCAATGCGACAACTTCAACAACACCATTTGGCACAACAAACAACACAACCAACGCAGCAGGCACACTCTTTGGAGGCACTGCTGCTGCTGCTGCTGCTGCACCAGGAAGCAGCTTTGGATTTGGAAATACCAATACATCTACAGTAACAACATCATCAGCACCGGCAGCAGGTACTTTTATACCGTTTACCTATAGACAATGCAATGAATTCATGGATGTTTGGGTATAGGATCATCATCATTTGGCTTTGGAGGTACCAATCCTAGCACAACCTTTGGACAAAAGCAAAATACAGGATTTGGTGCACCAACAAGCAACACTGGATTTGGATTGGGATCGACTGGATTTGGTGCTCAAAATACCACTACTTCTACTACCACGGGTTTCAACCTTGGATCAGCTAATACGACAAGCATATTCGGTTCGTTACTACTATCATGATCATGATCGCTATTTTATCATACTCATCTTGCGTATGATTAGGTCAACAAAAACCTCAAGCAGCCACTGGATTTGGCACCACATCTTTCCTAGGTACTATGATTGCAATATAAAAAGAGACAGGATGCTTACCTATTCACCAATGACAGGCCAGCAACCACAACAGCAACTACAGCAACAGCAACAGGGTCAACAACAACAACAACAGCAACAACAAAACGTGTGGCAACAATTAGCATTGATTCGTGCTCATTGGGATCCCTCCTCTCACTTGTGTCAATTCCGAGTAAGCAACATCATTGATAAACGGGCATAACATCATCGAAGCTTACCCCTATCTATCTATCCATCCAGCATTACTTTTATAATGTTGTACCAGCAAATGAACGACATCGATACACACGACCTGCTGATCAAGACGAGCATTTATGGAATGAAGCTATGCAAAACAACCCCGATCCCACAACGTAGGTATCATCCATCAAGACACCATGTACGTGTATTAATGTGAGCCTATAGTATGGTTCCTGTTTTAGCGACAGGTTTTGGAGATGTATTGAAGCGAATGGAGATGCAAGATATCCAACTTGATGCACACAAAAAGACAATGATGGTAAGAATGGCGCATGATCTTGGAAGGGGAATCAATCATAACACATATCGATTAGGAAATTGGAGAGCGGCTAGAGACTGTTCAACAAAAGTACATGCTTGGATCACTCGTAAAGCTTGATGAGCAACGACGACGACATACCGATCTCACACAACGATTAATACGGGTAATGGCAAAAAGTCTTTATACGATGGGAATGGGCTGGCACTAACCGATGATGCTATCTTAGATGTTGAAATACGTCCAAGTGCTTCGATACAAGGGCTTCCCACTGCATGATGATGAACATAGGCTAATGGAGGTGTTGAAACAAATGACCGAGCAAGCGCTTACACCAGAGCAACTCAACAACCGACTTCGAGAATCATGGGCCACGTTACAAGCCATCAAGAGAAAGCGACAAAGCGGGAATCAAGATGGTTATGAAGCATGGCGTGCCACTAGTAAGGAGGACATGGCACGCATTGCAGAGGTAAATAATGAGATGATGATGATGATGGTGATGTGTGGGCTGTCAAGGAGATTGACTTTTTATGATGTATAGTTATTGAGTCACGAGCAAGAAGGCATGCGACATGTATCAAACACATTACAGAAAGATTTAGAGAGTATTCAAACCATTGAAGAGAATCTCAAGAGTCAAATGAAGCGAGACAAAAAGAGCAACATACTGGTCGCATCATGATTTTCTATATAATAAATGCGCGGTTTTATTATACTCCAGCCAAAATGGATTTACCTCCTCCTCCTCCTCCTCCCCCACCCCTCCTTCGCCCAATATCCAAGTCACGGTTGCCCAAGTGCTGCTGCTGCAGCTTTGCTGCTGTTGCAGGTAATAATGTAGAGCCCGCCCTAAGCTGAGTGTGAGAAGTGATGACCGTGTATCGCTCGTTGCCCGACAGCTTTTTTTTTTCTCCTTCCTTTTTTCTTTCCCCACCAACGTTGCGGGATACTCGTGCTCTCACACAACTACTTCTTCACTCATTGTATACACATTCCACTTTGGAATTGGAGAATGCCCATTGCATCCATGTTGGAAGCAGACCAGCCTTTCATGTTTGCCACCAGCTCAACAGGACGACCAGCAACAGCGGCCGATCTTGGTAGTAGCTCGAGTACTACTACTTCCAAGCCAGTGAACAACAGCAACACCATGACACCGTCCAATGACATTGCTTTCTCAAGGTCTTCTATAACGCAACCCACTACTGCTACAAGTGCTGCTGCTACTGGTACTAGTACTAGTGCTAGTGCTGCTGCTACTACTACTTCTACCACTCCTGCTCATTTACCTCCACCTCCACTACCGCCGTCTTCTCAATCGTACACTCCACCACCTCCACCTCCATCGACGGGAGGCAATGGTAGCTCTACTACTCAATACTACCATGCTCATGAACGGCCACAACCTCCACCACCTGCTAGTCATCAGCAACACCACCACAACCACAACCACAACCACCACAACCACCCTCCTCCTCCTATGCCAACTCAAAGCGACGACCCATATCTCTATCATCACCATCATCCCCATCATCATCCCCATCATCATCATGCTGCTGCTGCTGCTGCTGCTCCTCCTCCTCCTCCTCCTTTGCCTTTTACACGGCCACCTTTGGATCAAGAAGAACCAACAGCTTATGCATATCAACCCAATGGTAATGGTGGTGGTAGTGGTGGCACTCATATCACAAGTGTATATGCACACCGCGGAATGCAGCAACAACAACAACAGCCACATTTACATCCACCGTACCATGTGCATCATCATCTTCCACATCCTCTCTCAGCACAACCTGTCATTGACGACCATTATAATCCATCTACTACAACACCACCTCCAACAACAACAACAACAACAACAACGACTGCTACCACCGTTGCTGCTCCTGCTGGTTCAAGTACTTCAATCCAACCTCCACCACATCCACCACCACCTCCAGCCATGAACAGTAATTCCATGTATTATGAAGCAGATGATGCAGATGGATGGCTAGTAGAAGGTACGCATGCTACAGTAATATAGAGGCATACAATACTAATGGAACTTTCTAGTAGGCAATTATGAAGCAGATCAAAGGAGGACCAAGAAACGAAAAGAAGTGGGTGGACGATTGGAAAAGATCAACATGGATTTCATGGAGAATAGAGAAAGGTAACAAGGCACATGATGATGATGATGATGATGTGTTTTCGTGTTTCTTATCTATATGTCACGTTGATAGGATTTACGCGGACAAGTTGGCTGTCTTACAAGAAGAAATCAAGCAAGTGCACCAGAGTAAGTTGACTCTCCACCCCCCCAACCAACCACCCAATCAACCATGGCTCACCAATTCATGTTGTCACAGATACACATATTGCCTATTTACAAGGATTGGAGGAGTTGAAGTATACGCGTGAAAAACGAATCCACGATGCCAGATTATTCCGAGCCTATCATGAACGCATTATTGATAATCAATTCAACCGCGAAAGAATGCTAGCGGAAGAAGAATGCTCGGTAAGTGTGTGTGTGTGTGAGAGAGAGAGAGAGGCGCCATGGAAACGCTACTCTTTTGGCTGACCAGGATGGAAATTAGGCTGAAAAGCGAGAAATGCGTGATAAGCTGTTTACTGCTTTGGAAGAAAAACGTCGCAAACTCAAGGAAGACAAAGATAATTGTGAATTGGCTTATGGTATGTCACGTTTGGATGCACCTATTGGCATATGACTCAACTTTTTCTCCCCCTGTAGATTCTTTATTAGAATCCCAAACACGGATGATGAAGCGGTCCTTGCGACGGCGTGGTATTGAACAAGTTGACAACAAAACCAACAAGCGAAAACAATTGTCTGATATCCTTTTTCCTCAACCTATTCTACTGATTTATATTACATGAACACATCCATCATCATCCTTAACCTATTCTTTTTTCTTTCTTTACGTCCAGCGCTCGTATTCAAGCTCAAAGATGACGATTTGCAAAATGACCTGGAAGGCATGCATATTGTAAGTGGATTCTTTTAATGATGTCGATCATGGGTTGCGCTGACATTCTATATGTATAGGATCCCACACCATTCAACAGCAAAAAGTTCTCATCCAATAACAAAAAAAAGTGATCGATACCTTATTACTGTTTTTTTTTCCCTCTTTTCTTCTTTTCATTGTACATAATATTATAAAAGCCACGCTTTGATTCTCTCTTTTACTTGATATATCTGCAAATACACATAAACACACATTCAATAGGCTAATCCACAATGCATCTGTGACAATAAACACTTACGTGGCATCAATTTGCCTCACTTGTGGCAAAGCCAAGTGGACCTTGTTGCGGTATGTTGCTCTGTTTGCTGCTTGCATCGGGTTTCCTTCGAGATAGATCGTATCCAATGTCTTTATATCGCCCAATTCCTTTGTCAATTCACCAAAGCATTCACTCTCGAATAAGTTGTTGTTTGCCTATGAAATCAAAAGTTGGTCACTTGATCAACCCAATCATCGCCCCCTTCCCATGTTGTCCCTTACCCAGAAATCCTCTAGCTGCGTTAGATGCGACATGTTTTCAATGTGCTTTATCTTGTTATTGGCCACATCCAGTGTCTTCAACTTGAGCTTTTGGGAAAGAAAACATCAATGCCAACGCTTCCATCATGTCCTCCTATATCTCTTACTTACATTGTTTTCCAAGCCTTCTATTTTTTCAATGGCGTTATGTGACAAGTAGAGCTCTTGCAAATTGTGCAATTCATCGAGTCCTTCCAATTTGGTGATACGGTTGCTTTGTATACTCAGGATCTGCAAATTGCGTAACGGGCTCAAGTTCTATAGACACAGGTTAATCCTATTGAACCTTGATTCCTTTTCATCCCAACCTTACCTCCAGCCGAGTGATTTTGTTTTTGCCGAGCCAAAGTTTGGTGAGATTCACAAGTTTATCCAGGTTCTCAATGACCTAGTAGATGACAACAAACGCTAAGTTCCAATGTGGATGTCGTATTTGTCCTTTTCAGCTTACTCGAATCTTGTTTGCACCGAGTTCGAGATTATCCAATTGCACCAATGTATCCAGGTTTTCAATCTTTGATATACGATTGCTCACAAAGAAAAGGTCGCTCAAGTTGGTGAGTTGATCAATGTTCTTGATGTGCTTGATCTTGTTGAAGGAAAGATCCAAGTACCTTGTCACATGCATCATGTTAATACCCGCTGATACACCCATTGTAAGAGAAACTTACTGCAAAGAGGTGATCTGATTCAGGCCACGCACGTGCTTAATCTTGTTATCGTAAAGGTCAAGCTCCACAAGTTTATCCAATCCTTCAAAGCCCTCGATATCCAAGATCAAGTTTTGTCGTAAACACAACCGCTATTGGGAAGGATGAAAGAGACTCAAGTCAATAGAGTGGTGCATAATGGTTGTTCTCAAGGCATACTTCGAGTTGAGGAAAGCGTGTCAAGTTGAGATTGGGTATGCTGGAAATGCGAAGATGAACGGCGTCTATTTCCTGATACAGCAGCATATCAATACAACACTTTAAGGACTTGTCAATGGACTCCAAACATTACCGTGGTGTCTTCGGGATACTCATCCAATAGACCTGAACACACGCACACCATGTTAGCATCCAAGCAAGCGGGTTTTTTCTTCTTCTCCCACCTTCTTCGATATTGGTCAATTCGTTCTCATTCTCCTCTTCTTCGGATTGCTCGGATTCGTGCTCGTCATGTTCCTTTACAAGGCTGTTTTGGAGCTGTTCTTCAGGCATGGTGGGAAAGTGAAGCAAAAAGTAAGAAAAAAAGTCGCGTGGTAAGACGGAGATTTCAAGCACGCTGGGTTAAAGTGGGACGCCTAGCAACCCTTTATGCAAGTTTCCATCCTGTCATTGTCCCCTGCATCTTAGCCACTACACCCATTTGACCATTGGTTACGTAAATACATATCTGAACAATGACATGTCCTTTATCGATCAGCAAACAATAAACCTATCTTTTTCGATGATAAATGTCATAGCCATAGGTCGCTAGTCTTTACAATGCTCAATGCTTCGGTCAAAGAGGAAAGATATGATAGCTTGTAAGTTATGGGATGACTAAATGGGATTTCCTATATGTACCCAAAAAGCAGCATTCATCCGCTTGTTACTTTGTATGGAATACGACGTTGATTGACGAGGCCCAACTCAGGATGGAAGAAGATCTTATAAAAATTTCTTAAAGAAACGCAATCCCGTATTCGCTAAAGTAACCCTTTAATCCAACAACATCATTCACAGCAACGAATCGCTCCAACGGGGAAGATGCGTTGATTTGAGAAGTTTCTATCCTTTGGGCGTGCATTTTGCGAAAGGTGAAAGGATAGACGTGGTTGATAGGTTTCACAAGGACTACAAAATACGAGAATTGGACGCACCAATTGTTCACAATGATAGCATCATGTACTTTTTCCACGCATTACATATCCCATATACCAAACCAATACCATATCCATATCCATAAGCAAATTGTATGTATTGAAAGCAAGTTGCTACACGTAAATAAAGCTGCTTCTATATAATGATGGCTATCTGCTGGTCACGTGAAAAGACTGCAAGGCATGCTACTGCAAGTAGCTTGAGGGAATGGATTAATGACCTTGCTAATAGCAACAGCTGCTACATGTGGTCGTGGCAGAGGAACATGCAAGAGCGTTGTAGAAGGCTGCATAGTGGGCAAATGAGTGATTGGCTGTCGGAGGAAAACATCATCCGGATATCGCACTTCCGATGTTCGACACTTGTCGCGCCTTAATCTTCTTACACAAAAGGGGAAATGCAGCCATTCTACACGCTTGTACTGCAGTATTATCAACATGCTTTGGACTCTACGCATACACCCGATAATCTCGTCAGCATACTCAACGAACTCAACAATGTCGAAATGCCTGTGAAGAACGTGCCGGATCAGGTAAACAAACGATCCCAACGCAACCCCATCTCTGCAACTGACACCTTTGGATAATAGCAAGTGGTCGACATTCTTGTGGCAGGAAGCAAATCGATCCAACCCAATGACGATAGCTTCTCTCCGTTCTGCAAGTTTCTATTTCGACAATGTTCCAAACAGGTAGGCTGCTCACTCTAAACAACAACAACAACGAGCATGATCTTTAATATAGAATCATAGATACGGCTGTCAAGTCTTCGGGCGTCACAATTTGAAGCCTGCATTGTATTACTATTGGATGCTCTTGAAAACTCGGATACGTCTTCCGATCTTCGCGTGGATGTTTTACGTGCTCTCAGTGCACTTGTCTTTGAAAATGCCTCCAACACAGTCAAGGTTGGTGGATAGATAGGATGATGATGAATGAGAATCGAATCCCATTAACGATGCTTGTTAAAAGTTCTATCCTCGCATAGCCAACATCCTCTGCAAGCTTGCCGATCGATCTGTTCAACCCCTTGAAGTGCGTCGTATGGCCATCAATTGCATCGCTAATACATGTGCCGGAGCTGGATCCAAGTTACAAAGCTATTACAAGGATTACTATCAAGTGCTCTTAGCCAACATTTGCACCGTCGAGCATGGATCTCATGGCACTATCATGGTCGCTTCATCTACCCTTGACTTTGCTGATTCGGCGATTCGAAAGGTATATCTATAAACGGCATCAGCCATCATCATCATCATCATGCTGACCTTGTGAGGGAGAATAGATT
The DNA here is from genome assembly GCF_029851405.1 of Lichtheimia ornata. Classification (NCBI taxonomy): domain Eukaryota; kingdom Fungi; phylum Mucoromycota; class Mucoromycetes; order Mucorales; family Lichtheimiaceae; genus Lichtheimia; species Lichtheimia ornata. Next base: position 175,931 of record NW_026695366.1, read on the forward strand.
GCTAGTAGTACCTTGCGTGCGCTTCAATTTGTCTTGTCTCAAGATAAGAGCCTGGTGACCAATCCGCTATGCGACATTATTCAAATCATCTACACATTTATCTTCATGAGTGTCTCATTGCAGACCTATTCTATGGCAAATCGAGGTTGGTATTGTATAGGATGGCTTTGTTACAATAGGACGTACCATGTCTCATTAGTGTATGTGCGTATTTAGATGAGCCAACACCATCGGCATCGACCTCTCGTCCCATGCAAGTTCGGCTTCGTTTACAAAAGCAACAACAACCAGCGCATCGTGCACAGTTGTCATGGCGACCCACAGAATTTAAATCCATGGGATTGACAAGTTCAGACTCTGAGTTATCCGATTCCAACGAAGCTGCTATGGGAAATCCTCGCAAACAGTGAGTAGCATCATATGGACTAAACAAGGAAGCAAACATGGTCATTGACGATCTTTCTTAGACGAGATGATGCTAAAATACGGATCAATGCTCTTTTATGCCTCGCAGCGATTGCAAAGACGTCACCACGCGCACTACAATCTTACTGGCACAAGTTCCTCTCTGACACTTTTTTCATCTTTTTTGCCAACAACTCGGATCAAGACGGCAAATTGCTTCCAGTATTACGCTCGGATAATCAACCTTATTCCCTCTTCACCATCCTATTGTACGACCCCATGATAACGGTGCGCACAGCTGTTTGCAATGCATTAATTGCCATGCTTGATGGATCAAAGCAATACCTCGGCGTGGCTTCTGAAAGGTAGACATGGTACATACACGCTCACACATGGGACGACACTATTCACTCGCCATGATAGAGATACCAAATCATCCTTTACATCCTTATCACAACAACTCGCATCCATATTGCGCGATTTTCATTCTGCAGTGATCCACGCTCTCGCCAAAGAAGATCATCCTCAAGTAACAGCATTGGTTTTCAAGTTGGCTTGCACACTCGTCAACAATTGTCCTTATGATCGTTTGGCACCTGGCTATTTGACACGCCTTTACAAAGCAGCTCTTTTGAAATGGTCACAAGCATGTATGTTGTTGTCTTTTCTTTTCCACCTTGTCAAAGAATACATGCTCACTCAGTATTCATCCATGATTAGCCGCAACATTGAGGACAGCCATATTGCATCTCGTGATAGCCATATTGGAAACGGGCTCTCAAGAAGGGGCTCACATGCTTGAGGAAAGTGTGGAAGAGTCAATGCCACCCTTGATTGACCTCGTACCACAATTGACACTACCCGACGGATCATCAGAAGCGTCTCTTGAACTTGTATCAGCGGCTTGGATGACACTAGGCACCCTTGCAAAGCATCAATTCGACATGATTTAGTAAGTATACACACGAAGTGAGAGAGAGATGGGTTTGTTAAATGATGTGGATATAGCGGTCGTGAGGACGTGATCCATGAACGATTTGAAGCTGCCATGGAGCACAAGGAAGAAAAAGTTCGTATAGCAGCAATGACATTTGCCGAGTCCTATGGATGTGCCATGGGTAATCATATCGATGAAGACGACTCATCCAGGATGGTATGTGTATAGTCCTTGATCAAAAAGAATGGGGCTTATTGATATTGGTGCTTTTAGGGCAAGTATCTAGCATGGTGGACTGGAATGCTCAGCAAACACATTCAAGCATCCTGTATTGATGACGCTGCTGGTGTGCGAGCCATGAGTTGTGATTGTTTGGCTAGTATACCAAAATCAGTGTATGAGCAATTACCCGTAAGTTGTCTATTTTGGGGGGATCTTGCTTTCTACTTGGGGTAGTCATTGACTCTTTTCTTTTGCAGCACATGTATCAAACGTTGGCCGTTACATTACTGTTGTCTCTTCCATCCGATCAGGATATTAGCGTACGTGCGGCTGCGTGCAGAGCGCTTGGTGTATTTGTCTTGTTCCCTTCCTTAAGAGGTGACCCACATTTTGTATCGGATATGGCCGCAGCGATTATGGATCAAATGAACGACAAGGCCATCCTGGTGCGTGTTCGTGCAAGTTGGGCCGAAGGCAATTTGGGTGATGCTCTCGTAGCAGAAAGTGAAAATCCCGAATTTGATTTCCAAGAATGGATCCCTTTGGTGACATGGAGCAACATCATCATCACCGCTACATCGGCCTGCACAGATAATGACAAGGTAAACAATGTTGAACAATGATTCTATCGTCAAGATGTCTTATAATCCCAATCATAGCTTCGTTCCAATGCTGTCAGAGCGCTGGGTAGTATATTGCGTATTACGTCAAAGGATTATTTTCATGCAAGAAAAAGTGCCCAGTTACTGAAAAATGCAATGAATGGATTGAGCAAGAACATCGAGACCGGCACTCTCAAGGTAATACACTATTGCAAGATACATAAAGACATGTTTATTAAGCTTGCCATTGTTAGACTCGATGGAATGCATGTCATGCAGCTAGTAACATGTTGAAGAATCCTGATTTTCCTATTGGCGACCCGTATCCATGGACAAAAGCTATCTACACGGCGTTGATTCATTCATTGTTACAATGTCGCAATTTCAAAGTCAGAATCAATGCTTGCCTTGCCTTGGCAACTCCTACACGTCGTGACCAATATGGGTCCTCCTTTGATGCTGTTGTCCAAGCCATTCTTGCAGCATGGGATGCCTGTCACCAAGAAGATGATACCTTTCAAGAATACCGATATCGTGAACAATTGAAGGAGCAGGTAAGTTGCTGACAAACATATATCCAAGGTGTAGAAAATATATATTTATAGAAACTGATCTATAGGTGAAATCTGCGTTGCATCATATTCAAGCTCTGTCATCCGAAGCAACAACGTAACATGGTGGTATTGTGACACAAGGTGACCCATTGGACAGCACGTGACCCAAGGAGTTTAATGGGAATCGGACTCGTAGTAGCGTGTATACTCTCACCCGTCCTTTCCCCCCCTTTTTCCTCTTTTCGCTTTCAGTTTCATCGCCACACCCACTCTTTTTCAACGACGCATCATCATCATCCTCTCCCTTCTTTTCTCTTGTTCGAATCATTTTTATTTATTTGCATCCCATATCCTCCTTCCATCCTGCGACTAGAATTTCATTAATAATACAACCACCACAACTTATTCCGCTTGTTGATGACGGACGCAGCAGCAGCACCCAAAGTCTCATCCAGTGAAAAGACCACAAAAACCAGCAACTCCAATACAAGCAATACCAGTGACAGTGGTAAAAACAGCAACTTGGGAGCAGCATGTTTTCGTTGCAGAGGGTTCAGGTGAATAAACGCTTTACTACTTTTATTACGGCCGACTCCACAGCCTGGTAAATGCTGACTCTCGTCCATGGTAGACATGCATGCGACCGTAAAAAGCCAACATGCACTCGTTGTCAAAAGCGAGGTATCACTTGCACGTATCCTGAAGCGGCACCGACATTGAAGAAGCTGCAAAAGGCAACCGAGACATTGGGTGATCGTATACGCAAGTTTGGTGATCGACTCAAGTCAGCCGAAGGGATGCCAAAGGAATTCAAGGCCATATCGCTACAACGACTTGCACAACAAAACCGCTCTTCCACATCGACGACGACGAATGGTGACAATAATGACAATAGCAGTAGTCCAGCATTAGAGCAGCAGGAGGAAGATACACGATCCTTGGCATCATCATCATCAGCAGTATCCGAGGTCGATGCAGCAACAACAACCAGCAGCACGGATGATAAGGAAGGAATAGCATCAACAAGTAGTTTTTCAGTCTATCCATGCAGCAAATGTTACAAGGATCTTCAACAATGTGATTTATCATTACCCAAATGCAGTCGATGTGAATCCAATGACTTTGAATGTGTGTACCTGAAAACCGAGCCAAAGGCTAGCCACGTGTCTCAAGTACTTACAAGTATGAACAAGGTGATGGATCAATGGCAAGAATCGATCGATCGTATGGCTCGCGACTTTGCACAAAAGACGCGCGATTTTTCACAACGTACCAACAATGCATTCAAAATGAAGCCATTGCAACCCTTTGCTTGGAAGATCACATCGACGGGTCGCGGACTCTCGGTCGAAAGCAACGTCAACTCATACAATGATCTTTCAAAATTGGTGGATCAATTCAAACGCACCATGCATATTACACCACCTCCAGCATCAGCAGCAGCAAGTATTTTATCTGATAATGCATCATCGAGTCGAGAATCGTTGAATGAGGAACGACAAAGAATTGCGCAATCGGTGGAATTGGATGATACGAGCTCGATTCATACATCATCTGGATTTTCATTTGCAGTGTGGAGCACGTTATCTCAACAGCCAACGCCCTTAGCACAAGATTACCCGATTGATATTTCGGATGAACTCACCGACAACCTTGTTGATTTATATTGCCGATCACCCTGCTGCTCAGCCATTCGCTTACCTATCATCAGCCCAACCGAGTTTCTTGATCGGTATCGGGATCCGCTAAACAGGCCATCCAAAACCTTGATCTATGCGGTGTGTGCCATGGCTGCACGTAATGCATTTCAGCTTCACGTATGGAGTAAGCGCTCCCCATTGACATCCTCCGATCCAGTGACAGCACAGTATAATATGGGGAGAGCCCTTTCCATCGCTTATTGCTTGAAGGCACGCGAGCTACTCTCGGAATGCTTTGATGATGCTTCATTGGACAATTGCAAGGCTGCTGTTCTTTTATCCTATTGCACGTATCAGAATGGATACCTCGGGGTGGTTTATATCTATGAATGGATTGCATACAATATGGCTCGAGAATTGGGCTTGTACGACACCAAGCACGCATTTACGGATGAGGAAAGCAAGCTCGTATGGTGCTTGTACTATTTCAATACGTGGTATCGTGTATTGGAAGGTGGATCCAGTGCGTCTATTGAATCAAGTCAATTTTATCCTTGTTGCCCTCTTCCACAACCACCCACCAAACCTGCTGCCAGTACCGATTTTATGCAGATCGATGGTGCGCCTTCTTCTTCCTCTTCACCTGATGAACTTGTGGATTATTACGTATGGAGTACATGGTACTACATGATCAAGTTGCAACTTTTACGACACGAGGTCATGACGAGGCTCGTAGAAGCTCAAGGGGTGGGTGGTGGTCATGATCCCAACTTGTCACTTGATCTACTTGGTATGCGAGATCAATTGGAACAATTCCACAACGAGCTTCCAGATGAGTGGCGTAATCCAGAGGTATCTTCACCCTTCATGGCGCGATCCTCATGTTGTGGATCATCGACGCATAGCACGCCTACGAATGATCCCATGCAAGAAGACGTGAATTATCATCTTGATATCCAGGCATTTGCACGATCATGCATCCTCAATGTCCACATTTATTACAACATCAACAAGATCCTCCTCTATCAAGTCTTTTTCCCATCCGATCATATTCCACGTGCACCCTTCTCAGTACAATGCTTGTATACATGTATCGATGCAGCTTACACCATCACTCAAACACTCGAAGCCATGGTCTATCAACAAGATGAATGCAATGTCCCGCTTCTTGCCTTTTTGTTTGCCAACATTGTCTATGTCAAGTTACTCAATTATGAAGATTTGCAGTGCCAAGATTTTGCTAAACGTTGTCTTCAACTTTCCGTGGACATTGCCAAAGTATCAACAACCTATATGCATGATTTTGAACGGTCAAAGACACTGGTCAATGTGATGGAACAAGATGTCTATGGTTTATGTGGTTGGCCTTCCTCTTCCTTTTTGCATGGTTTGCCACCATCTTCTTCACAGCAACAACAACAACAACTCCCTCTTCATTTGGCACGCACAAGCAGCGTCGATTCGACATCGGATGCTTGGTCCATGTGGTCAACACGCACTTCAATGTCTTCTCCATCCTACGTATCTCAATACACCCCTAGTGGCGTGCTACCCGAAGAACACGACGAGATGCTCTATACTACTATTAATTCATGATATCTACACTACTAGCTACTTTCGTATTATTACCATTGTAATTGCCCAATAATATAACATTCACATCATGTATAATGCCAATTTTTATATGTTACAAAGAGAAAGGGGAGGGAGAAATGGGATGATTCTTCACTGTGTTAATGAAGGAGCCAAGGCTGGTACTGTAGATGCCCAATGCCATTGTTGTGGTTGCCATGATGGATAATGATAATGACGTCCCGTTGTCATGGTTCTTCGACGTCTCGAGTTACGCTTCCGGCTATAACTGCTGTCATGATAACTTTCAACCGCTTGGTGTTGTTGTCGATGATAGAGTTGATTGTTGGTGTAATAGCCACAGTGGGGATTCCAATAGTAAGAGGAGGAGCAGGATGAATCTTGATATGGAGGATACCATTGGGTTGCCGGAGACACGTAGCAGGGGTATTGTTGTTGTTGTTGTGATGATGCAGCAGCCACCTTATCGTATTGTGAAGTGACATAATACATCCATTGTTCAAAGATGGAATTGCATCGAGTGACCCATCGTACAAAATCGAGCTTGTTCACGTGAAGACGATGGTTGACTTGACAAAGGAAATCCATTTCTATCCTGGTCAATTCGGTGATAGGGATCATTGAGATCTGAGACCAGTATTTCTAAAAAAAAATAAACGTGTAAGCTTTTTTTTGCAGGAGTAAAAGAGTTTTGATGTACTTGCCATATCGACACAGCCCCAGTCTTCAACAATCTTGAAGGCAAGTAATAAGGCAGCCATAAAGAGTGACTTTTCGGATCCTTGTACAGAAAGCATTTTTTGTCGTGTGCATGAATCAATGGCTTGGAGGTAGCGTTTGATGTAATGGAGACTAGTATCCCATTCATTGAATATAATGAACCCCACCACCTATGGGTGATCGATAACAAACCTCGTGTAAACGACTGCGGGTGATACGTTGATGTAGGTTGTGAGATACTGACAATAGTTGTAAAAGTTCAAACGTCGTGCATCGTCCCAGGGCACTTGACGATGAGTGTGCTTGTTCCATAGGTCAGATACAATGGCCAGGCATACACCTGGCATATCTTGAATAGGCTTCATACACGGTGCGTGAACCATTGTCAGTGGGTGGGTGGGAAAGAAAAAAGAGAGAGACAAAGAGATGAATGAATCAAGGTGGAACACCTGCTGTTTCTATGGTGAACTGGGGACTAAAACGAAAGACAAGCATTACGTTGAGAGACATCATGTCAAAGACCGCCACCCACTTGGGGTTAAAGGCAGGGAAATAGCTGCCTGAATGTAGTTGAAACATATCCAATAAATTTTGATGATTGCTGAGCATGCCACTCCAGACCCTTTCGTATGCTCGGCTATTCAATTTATTCAAGTATGATGTAGACAATCACGCCAAATACGTGCAATGGAATTGGAAAAATGAAACGTTTGCTCAACCCTGTTAAACTACTAAACCCCCGGGTGGATGATCATTCGACCCAAATCAATGACCCGTATATTTTTAGGCAGCCCACATCATATTCGTGTTGAAAGCAACTAACACCACGACACACATTGGCAGAATAATACTGTACAATCATGGTCCCTTTATCTCCAAATGATATCAATGACTACTATACTACTATCAAGGATCATAATCGACCATATCATCAGGTTCCTGAATACAAGCAAAAAATCGATTAGAAAAATGGTTGACATGGCAAGAACTCTTCTTTTTTTACCTTGGGTTCTAAATCTTCGCCATACTGAATCGCATTGTCGATGGTTGAAAGCACATACTCGACTGAATCTTCATCCGTAATATTGAGAGGTATAAAGCTGACCATGCTATAGTCATCGATCTATGTACATAATAGATGTCCCAATGAATCTAGGAGCTCATGATCATTCATTCTCCCCCCACCCCTAATACATACGAGTTGCACGATGGCCTGATTAAGCGCTTGAAATCTTTGATTCATAGGGCTCGTTTCTTGGGCTGTATCACCAGCACGCTCAGCAATCAACAACGGGTCAGGATCGAGATAACGTTCCAATTCACGCTGGGTCAATGCACTTTCCATGCGTCTTCTTCTCCTCCGCCGTCTAGCCTTCTTATCCATCTCGTCCTCTTGTTCACCATTCTCTTGTTCTTCATCATCCTTTTTGTTGCCATAATCGCCTTCAATCAAATCCATCTTGGTCATGATATTGACGTGGGGAATCTCCATATTAACCATGGCGCTCATGGCACTCATCACACCTGAAAAGTACTTGTACTTGTCTTCGATAAATTGTGATTCAAGGCAATAGACACCACAAATCCGCATGTTCCACCGTTCAAGTGCCTCGCAAACTCGCTTCATGATAGGGAAATGTGTGTACAATTCAATTTGGCCAGGACAGTCAATGATAAGATAATCGTCGTCATAGTTGCCAATCTCCTCCTCAAGCCAATCAATGTTGTTGAGCAAAAATCTAACAAAGATACCCGTTAGATATATAATCCCATCATACACAGCTCGTGCACTTACTCAAGACAATAAATAAGGCCACCATTGGGACCATAATCCAATTCTTCCATGACATCTTCCAACGTGATCAATTCCCGAATATCTTAAAGAAGAAGAAGAATAAGAATAGATATTAAACAAAGACATCCCATGATCATGGATCCATGCTCTTACCAATGGTAGGCTCATATTCAAAGTGCTCTGCAGCAGGATCGAGGTTGACTAGATGGACGCGACGACCAGCTGCTTGGCAATGGGTCATCATTGTGGCACAAAACGTAGACTACAAGTGTATGCATATCATCAATCATCCTATTCGCCTTCTCTCTCCTCCACGATCGTATAGAAATCTCGATCAAGCTACTTGGTGTTCAAGCGATCGATCTCCGTTTCAACCCGTGCTCGTTCATTTACCTTGCCACTTCCAGCAGGTCCCATGACAAGTTGACAATGTCTTCCCCTATGCATAAGATTGTTGTGTAAGTGGTCGGTCGAGTCGTGATGCAAGTGTCATGCTGCTCTTTTTACATTTTGCGGTGTACGTTTCACAACGAATCGATCGTAGTAGAGAAGAAGTGCAGCTGGGTCTTTTGGTGAGCGAGTCACGGCATTTTACGCTTCCTCTGAATCCTTTCACGACCCACGATTTTATTACTACGCCCACACGCCAGTTGATTTGATATCGATCATACTTCAATCATCGCGGGTCTAGCTTGTGGATATGGCACCATGATCCATCTACGTCCTATGTCTTTTTTTCAGCATTCGGTTTCGAGAAGCTTAGTACATTGCCTGCCTGGATACAACAATCCATTGGATTAAATAGAGCACAGCAATGATCACCCGATACATGACCATGTAAATGTACTCTCAACACAATAAACGTGTCCTGGTTGTCACTTGAAAAGTAGCATGGCCTATTACTAATATTCGAGGACATTCCATCTCATTCACTGGACGGCGCTTTAATCTATTAATCTTTATCACGGGTCGATTGGCGTAACACCTTTTAGCTGAGAAAGCTCCTTATCATGCGACGATCCTACTTGCATTATAGATGCATATAACTTCCTCTCTGCAACTCTAAAGAAGACTACAGGCATACGTAGTATACATGTCGCGAATTTTGTATCACGGCGAGCGGAGAATCTCTGATGCTCTATTATGCAAAAATCGAGGCCAATTATGCGTGAGGCCAATTACACTTTTAAAGCATAGTTGATGAATATAGAGTCATTTATATAGAACAAAAAGAATATCACCACCCACGAACCGGGAACCATACATCAACTACAGTATCACCTCCACCTTCTATAATCAAGTAATACATATGGCATGCTGATGTCAAACAGCAATGGTTGGGAATGACACGCACGACCTGACCCAGCTCCAATCCACTTTTCGAGTCAGCTTGAAGGATTCCATGCTCTTGGGAAACAGATCTCAAAACAATGTCATGGTTGGATTGCAACACGCCAAATCCACCTTGAGGACACACGTCTTTTGAAAATGCCAAAGCACCACCATCAATAAGCACCGTACCACGATCGGGATAAAGGCTGGTGACGCGTGCAAGCACTGTGATGGCGACATCCTCGAGGGTGCAAAGGCCTGTGGCAGCTTGCTGTCGATCAAACAATGTGTATGCACCAGCATGTACTTCACTGATTCCTTCCAACACCTTTTTGGCTCGCTCGCCATGATGGATAACTGCACCTACTGTGGGTGTCGCTCCAATTGAAAGATAAGGAATATCAACACCAGCCTCTTTGATAAAGTAATCACGAAATTCTCGAGCACTCTCGCATTCCTTTTCAAGGTATTCGAATGCCTCTTCAGGACTACGAGCATTGTATGAATGGCCAGCATGGGTATAAAGTCCGAATAGCGTAGCATAAGACGAAGTCGAAAGTCGTTTGGCGAGTTCGAGGACGTCGTCTTTGACAAAGTTGCTTTTCAAGGGTACACCAGCACGGCTAAAAAACCAATGTAATGTAAGCATACAATGATGGTATCGCTATTGTTGGTATTACCCGTAGCCACAATCCACCTTAATGAAGACGTCAATCTTGTAAGATGTGTCTTGAGGACCATAGGTTGCTGCATGATATTGATCCAATGCATCCAATGTCCCAAGTTGATCTTGCATAAAAATCCATTATTAGCACATTGACGACATCACATCCACTACTACTACTATACTCACCAATGAAAACCTGGAAACGCTCTACTTTTTCTGCAAGCTGAAACACCTCGGCGAACTTGTCAGGGCTAATAGGGAATCCAAGTAAAAGTTGCTTGATCTTGTTTTGTGCCACAAGATGACTCGATGCCAAAAAGTGCGCCTCAGCCAAAGTGGACACCACAACTGCATCCGTTTTCGCAGCAGCAAGTTGCATTTCTGTGAGTTCAAGCGTCTACGGTAATTGACCCCTTGTCACGTGAGCATTTGCAAATGATAAGCGACGTATTTATGTATACCTTGTGTGATTTCACATGCACTCGCACCTTGACGGGTGAAGGTACTGAAGCGAGTCGTTGACAATTACGCTCGAGAATGGAGCGATCGAGAACAAGGGATGGTGTTCGTAGCTCATTGAGACGCTTGCCGACGAGATTGTCACGCAACTTCTTTTGTTCTTGTTGTACGGTTGGCCAAAAGGAAAGCAGTGGAGAAAACGTTTGGGGTGTAGTCATCATCAGAAAATAAAAGGAACAAAAGAGTATCGAATGCCTTTGTCACACGCGTCTACCTGCCCAATTTAAGCGGAACATGTTGCATGAGAAATGGTTGAGATGTTGTAAACCACCATGTTGCAGAAACTGTTATGACAATTTACCTTCATGCGGGAGCTGTGTGTTATGTTTATTGATAAGGGTACCATCGACTTTCCCTTTATGAATCGTACACTGCATAAGTAATCTCTATCTCGTGGAATTTATGATTGCAGATCAATGATGATGGAGATTCCCACGTTGCTTATCTCGAATCTCAGTTCATGCAACAGGAGGCTCTTTATAAGGAGACCCAGCAAACATTATTAGGTATACGAAAAAGTCATGCAAAATGAAAGATCCCATACATGTGTGTATCCGACAACGATGCGAAAAGCATACCAGCTGAGGTCTGTCAGATCCAGATTCAGGGCACTATCATCAATCCTTTTTGCATACATCGCTTTGATCTTACATATCCTAATTACGTATACATACCCAACAATAACATACGTAGATTCCTCTATAATCCTTGTGTGACATTCTAGATTCGCAAATAAGATACCCCCAAATCACGTGATTTCCGCCACGTGGAAAATAAAAAAGCGTAAGATTCGCTTAGTGCGAATCGGTAAGCCCAACGGGGGACTCGAACCCCCAGCCTTGAGATTAAGAGTCTCACGCTCTAACCAATTGAGCTAGCTAGGCTTTCGCTCACGCTTCTTACTTTTGAATTTTGCCGGTACTATATAAACCACAAAATTTCCTAATTGAGAATACACTTTATTTTGGTCTCTACATGTAGCGGAGGTCGTCTAGAATGTAGAGAAAGCATCCGCAATCGATTTGGGGAGGTGCATCGTACGTAATTTAACGTTAAAGAAGATCGTATTCCACCATTGGTCAGAATTTGTAAGCAAGTCCGACATCCTTCCCATACTCAGCTGGTCCAGGGTGCGATGCATTGACAAGAATAGATGAAGTTACGCGTGAAAAAGAGGAATTGAACATAAAAATAGCTTTTAAACACCTTTGTTGAGATGCTCTGCAGCTGTGAAAAGGATACAGCACTACTTTTGCTATTACGTTCATTATCCAACATATGGAGAACGAACAAGAATGTATCAATCGATTTCAGTGGAAGCCAAAGTCAGTGTGAATGGATGAGTCCACGTGTCCTTACTCAACCTCCCGGTCATATTTATGGCTCCTACGAATAACTACGAATATTTTTAAAAGAACACATGACATGGCTTCACGAGGATGTATGTGTCAAACGAGTTTAGCTATTGTAGTTGCATGCAAAGACTGCCTAGGTCATGCTGATGGGTAACCTCAAGGCTATTAAGCTTTTGAAAGATATGAAATGAATCATCCTTCCTGAGACAAGCCTTGTTTATATCTTGACATCCATATTCATACATCAATCGGTATTACAGTAGGCTCGAACTCGCTTCAAAAGTAACAAAGATGATCGAACATCATTCATTGCGCGTATACCCTCCATGCCAGTGAGCAGCTGACACATGTATATCATTTATTGTGAATCAAAGCATAAGGGAGAGAGTGTCATGTGCAATAAAAAAGAGGATGAGTGATGGTTGCTACTATTACCAGCGGTGCTTCGTTCCAAAATTTGGCTCGAGTGGTCGTCCGACTTGCACGCTTTACTTTTTTTCCCCCTCCTTCAAAATGAGTTCCTTGTCAGTACTTGAAGCCAAGCTCGAAGCTGAATCGAAAGCTTTCCAACAATTGCAAAAAGGTTCGTTTTATTCCTTAAAGGTTCCTTTGATGACGGGGATCGAGCTAACAAGGGGGGTAACTCTAGAACTCTCGAGTGCCATCGAGTCGCGCCAACGGCTGGATTCCCAACAGCAAGAGAATGAAGTTGTTCGCAAGGTAATCACGCGTCCAATGACAGATGAGAGGTTGCTGATCCTCTGGTTGTGAATGGGGCCTTTAGGAATTTGACCACTTGGAAGATGATGCCAACGTGTACAAGCTTATTGGTCCTGTCCTCGTCAAGCAAGAAAAGGCTGAAGCAGAAACCAATGTGAAGAATCGATTGGAGCTTATTTCAAAGGAAATGTAAGTTAAGGGATAGGGAGTAGGATGCGATGGGATGAGACTGACACGGTTGTATCCTTGGTTATCAGTGAACGTGTCGAGAAGCAACTCAAGGACTTGACAGCCAAATCAGAAAAGAAAAAGGCCGAGATTGCCGAACTTCAAATGCAATACCAACAACAACAGCCTAGTGCAAGCAAATAAGTCCTTCCCCCATCTCATTTACATTCGAGTTATGACAATAGACACGTACGCACCCACAAGCACACAAAAACACCCACAACCCCATACGCGCGCGATCACACACTCACTCACACTCACTCACACAACATATCATACGTATAACAATATCCAATCATGGCATCTTTTTGACTCGATTGTAAAATATATCAATGATGATGATGATCGGGATGAGGATAGTGTATTTGATTGTTGTATATGCAAAATATGGTATATGGAGGATAGCTAGTCGGTGGATGTCAAAACCTTATGTACTTGTTTATAAAGCTTGATGCGATCACTGATCTCGCTGGCCAACTCTGGTTTGAGATGCGGCTGTGTTTGCCATCGCTCTCGTAAATCATCCAACAGCTCAGGTCTTGAGGCACGTTCTGGTAACATATCCATCCACATTCGCTTGTGTTGCAATTCCATTTTATAGGTGTAATGTAAATCAGCAATGTATTCATACACTTCTTGAGGGCGCACAGCAGCTGTTTGTATTAAGGATTCAGTTGAAGGTGCCATTGGTTTTGTCTTTGTGGATAACATCTCGGGCATGGCTCGCGTCAAATGCTTGGTGGCTTCGTTTTCCAATATGTATAGGTCATGTACAATATCATCCATCGCGTCCAATGTCGCTGTCAGCTTTTCAAAGACATCTTCAAAGGAACAGGCCTGCTTGTACACCAAGCGGTTGGTATTGACGTCAAAGTTGAAACGCTGTTCCATAGTAGCTCTTTGTTGTGCGGTAATGTTGGAGAGTGATAAAAGTAATGAAGCTGATATAGATTGCTCCTTGTCCCATGCACGGCATGCTGATTCAGCGCGTGTGAGGAGTTGGATCAGTTGACGATGCTGCATCAGGAAGAAGTAGTATGTCGTATATAGCCCTCCCAAGAAATTCGCCTTAAAAAGTCAGTCGTATTGCCCCTACTGCTTTACTATTACGAGTGCAACTCCCATATGGATTTCCTCCAATCCATCAAATAAAGACAACGATAAAGATGTCATCATTTTATTCCCATGATCAATAGGAGGATATTTGGGATGACACTACTTGTGAACAGTGTTGGGGGGGAGGGTCATGTGATACGATGTTGAACTTGTCGGGGCTCCAACGGGTATGTTACCTTGGCAAGAGGTGGTTTATGCTTCCTCCTCTCTCCAATCTAGTCTTACAAGGTCAGCAGCACGTTCCACACTCGATCAGCTCAACCATGCACAACAACATACATGGATGGGATCGATGGATCAATTTAACGGATGGATGATAATGGATGCATGGATTAAACGATGGATTATTATCGACATGTAGACAATGGGTCGTGTTATTCGTGCTCAGAGAAAGGGTGCTGGCAGCATCTTCAAGGCCCACACCGTTGGTCGTAAGGGTGCCGCTCAATTCCGTGTCGCCGACTATGCTGAACGTCATGGCTACATTCGTGGTCTTGTAAAGGAAATCATTCACGATCCCGGCCGTGGTGCTCCTCTCGCCAAGGTATGTAAAACGCACGTATCATGGCAACCACCCACACATACTAACTTTGTATCTTTGTATCTATCAGGTTGTCTTCCGTGATCCTTACAAGTAAATATCCAGCAGCATCATCCAACACTCGATATGACGATATTCAACGTATCATTTTTTAGGTACAAGCTTCGCACCGAGACCTTTATTGCCACCGAAGGCATGTACACTGGCCAATTCGTCTACTGTGGCAAGAAGGCTAGCTTGACCATTGGTAACGTTCTTCCTCTCGCTTCCATGCCCGAAGGTACCGTTATCTGCAACGTTGAGGAAAAGTATGGTGATCGTGGTGCCCTTGCACGTACCTCTGGTAACTATGCCACCATTGTTGGTCATGGTGAAGATGGCAAGACCCGTATTCGTCTTCCCTCTGGTGCCAAGAAGGTCGTTCCTTCCACTTCCCGTGCCGCTGTTGGTATCGTTGCTGGTGGTGGTCGTATTGACAAGCCCCTCTTGAAGGCTGGTCGTGCTTACCATGCTGCCAAGGCCAAGCGTAACAACTGGCCCCGTACTCGTGGTGTTGCTATGAACCCCGTGGACCATCCTCACGGTGGTGGTAACCATCAACACATTGGTAAGGCTTCTACTATGGCTCGTGATTCACCTGCTGGTCAAAAGGTAAGATCATGGTGTTTTGGTTGGGATTGTGAGTTTTCCTTTTTGCTAATTAGATATATAGGTCGGTCTCATCGCTGCCAGAAGAACCGGTTTGCTTCGCGGTACCAAGAAGATCAAGGACTAATGGTTTTGAATGTGAAGAAAAACGACTGTATAAATGTATCCTCGTTTGTCTTGTTGAAAATACAAATTATAAAAATGTTAATTGCGCTGCTCTGTACGATCCAATCATTGAAAGTGGACTTTATTCAATATGTTGTTGTTGATACATGGGAGTTTGTGTAATTGCTGTTGGAGTTGTTCCTATAATGGTCTTGCTCGGTTGATTAACATCACCTTTGTAAATGCTTTGTTGATCTTTGAGCCATCCACCCCCGTATGATGCAGACACATAAAGTAATCAATGTACTGTCAAGCAAACGCCACACAAGTAAGTTGTTGAATTGGGTTAACTTGCCAAAATAGTCTTGACAGGTGCAATAGTCGTACATGTGCAGCTGTGCACAGACGCGTATTCCCCGCATCGGCATTAAGGGGGGGGTGCTTTGTGTCAATGTGTATGTTTCACTAGCATCACTTGCAAGATTGTTGTCATAAACCTTTTTATTTTTCAGCACCATAGAAGAATAGACTCACTCGCACACATATACAGCACTCAATAATACAACTAACTCGATACATCAAACGTCAAACGCGGTCTTGTGGTACCCGCCCGCAGCCGACAATTTTCAAGCCCAGCACGTCAATACTATAAAAACAGGCCGCGTAACAATGAGCGCCTCTTTACTCACTCTTTCTTTCCCGGTGCGAATAAAAGAATAGGCAGCAAGTCCAAGGACGGCGAGGTACTTTTTTTTCATTGGAGTGAGTAGGGGTACTCTTTTGGTGAATGTCTGCTTTGGGAGTTCCACAGCTTCACTGGTTCTTCATATCCTGGCAACCCTGGGGTTTCCTCAGCCTCGCTGTTCACGTCGACAAGGCAACCAAGTCATGAGGATAAATGGTAATACACGTTCGCGTTGAGTGCCTGAAAGAACCTAAGGAACGACAAGTGTGCGATAGTGCGAAATCACATACAACTACGCGGTGTGGTTTGCCATACAATGGGATGGGGTGATCCTGTAGGTTGTCGTAATGCAGCAAGTCCCATGGAGTCCTCGTTCTGAATGGCCGTGATCCTTTTTTGGCGATGTCTTGTGGGCGATCTTACCTGGCGATCCTGTTCCTTGTGGTCTCCGATGGCGATTCTCCCCTCTGTGTGGTGTCTCTTCCCTTTTGGGTGTTACCTGGCAACTCTCCTCCTTTTGGCCTTACCATGGAAACCGACTTGGTTGATAGGCGACGCATTGGCATACAAAGCTTTTTTCTTTTGCCAATATACTTTTATTTATATATGATGGTTCAACAGCTTATGACTTTCAATGATGAGGGTATACAGAATGGAAGGGTTGTTAGGTTGCCATGGATATGGGGTGCTTGTATGATGGATGGAGAGCGCATGTATGTTTGTGATAGCGTATTGTTGGAAGGATTCTGCTGGTGAGAAAAAATCAACCCACCAACCCACCAAAGCTGCATCCATGGCGGTTCATGAATCCAACCTTATGGGACCATCTTGCTCTTTTTCCTTCTCTTCTCTTCTCTCCCCAATCAACATGACGCGCACTCGAAAGCAAAGGGCAAGTACTCAAACATCTTGTTGTATGTAACAACAGCATGATTGACATGGATGGAACATTAGATTGCATACCTGTACCGCATGATCAATCAAAACTTTGAACAACTATCAACCTTACTCAATCAAAAAGAAGAAGAAGAGCCAGCGCCAGAGGAAAAGGAAAAGAAAAAGAAAGATCCACGAAAACCCAAAAAGCCTGTTTGCGGCTATGCCTTTTTCACCCAAGCAGAGATGGAAGCCGCCAAGGAAGAGTTGGGGGTGAATCCCAGGATGAGTTCAGTGATCACATTATGCGCAAAGAAATGGAAAACGTTGACTCCAAAACAAAAGGAGGTAAATATTCATGAGGCATGTTGTTTGAATATGGCTTTTTGACATGTTATCTTAGCCTTATGAAAAAATGGCCCGTGAAAGCAAGGAGGAATACTACAAGAAACTCAAGATATACAACCAAATCATCAGGGAAGAAAAACGACAACCTGTTTCGGGTGAATCTTCCAAAAGTGTGAACCAGGAGAACAACAAGAAGGAGGAAGCCAATAAGAAGGTGGCAACTACAACCAAACATGTGTCTTTCAAGGATGATCAAAACATGGAAAATGACAGTGACAAGGAAATCGAAGAGGCGAGCGAGGAGTATTGATTAGCTTAATCTGTATGCCGCATGTTGACATGTGGTGTTTGTGTTTGCATTGAAAATAAGAATGATCTATAATCATAGCTTGATGAATAAAGCGTATAGCGAAATATCTTGAAATCATCCGCTGTCTGCAAGTAAAGCTTAAATTGCTACACCCATATGCTAACGTAATGACCCTCCTTATCATTCAAAGACACGATGACTTCCTTGACAAGCTACTTCGTACACCACAGCACCATCCACCCATGATACATCCATCTCCAACAGATCAAGTATTAGGGAAAAACAATGACATTCTATTATGACAACTATCTAATAAGATAACCCATTCAAATCCTCTACATGTAAAAAGCCATATAAGTTCTTTTCCTCTCTGTGTGTAAGCAAATAAAGAAAACTTGCCTTCATCAATACCGTTCAGGACATGAAACAAAAACACCATGCCATTCGCAGCCATTTGCATACCAAATCCTTTGTAAAGACCTCGTATTCCCCATGCACTTGCGCTCTGTTGTTGTTGTTGCTGTTGTTGTCGTTGTGTTTGGATCATAAAATCATCTTCCTCATCATCGCTCTCGCTACTACTTGACAAGTCCATTGAGGCGGTGATACGATGCTTTGAATCATTCTTTTTGGTTCGAGTTCCTTCCTCCTTCATGATCTTGTATAATGCATCCAATACGCCATTGTAAGGCACAGGGCGAAGAGCCACAGTGGTGTGAAAGGGTGTTGTTGAACGCATCACTTGACATTGTAATCGCTTGCGGATGATTTCCAAAGGTAGCGTAACCAATAATCCCAATGTGCGAATTGTGAGCTCTGCAGCACCATACAATACTGGAGCATCGGCTGCTGTAATACCCAACATACGATCAATCACAATAGGTACGCTGCTTGCTAACAATGGGCGGATGGTGTGATAAAGGATGGTTGGTGCTAGGTTGTTGTTGGATAGATAGACGCTGCGGATTCCACCTTCTTCACGGCACATGGTGGTAAATGCATGGAAGACACCTTTGTATTTGCAACAAAGAGGAGAAGCTGATTGTACAACCAATCTATTATCATACCAAGCAAAATGATGAGTGATCATTGGGGGCATAATGGATACCTATATAATACCTTGTGCGAATGATTTCCAATGGACTCAGTAATACACCAACAACGATATGGCTTGCTACAAGTGTAATGATATTGGGCGCAATTCGATCGAGATGGCTTAATGGAATGGTGTCATCGTAAAGACCAAACAAGTCATTCAACATGCTCTGAAGTCCTGGTTGTAAAAGGCCCCATAGCATCTCATGTATCCATGTCACTCGTTGACCTATGTAGCATGATGATGAATATACCTCCTCGATCATTGTATTGTTAAAATTACCTTTGAATAGAGATTTCCATCCTTCTGTCGGTTGCCGTACAATGCGACTGAGTATATCAAGCACTCCACCATCCATGGGGGCCATTTGATGGGCGGGTCTGTGTTGGTCATCATAGACACTTGTTGCAATAGGTTCATTCGAGAGTCGGTTCTTTTGTGATGATCGAATTGATGCGTTGTTGTGAGGACGAGATCCAAAAAAGTCATCACCTTCTTCATCTGAAGAGGACGTGGTTGAGAAATCATGCTACACCTCCAATACATGGATTAATTCATATGCAAATACAAGAGATAGATCGATATACATACGTGGCTGCTCATGATGACAACTCCCTCCTCCTTATTTTCTCGGAAAGCTACAACTTCGACGCTTTCATGGGGTGCATATTGGACTTGAAGCAACGTTGTGCCAACTTCGAAAGGGCTCGTAAGCATCGTCATAAAGTATTTGAAAGCGGCAAAGCTTGTGAACTTGGCAATGGGGGTGTTCTTGAGGTGCGATTCTTCATTGTCAAAGAGCTGTGGAGTATGACCTGGAATGGTGTCATTGGAAGGTAAAGAGGTGTAGTTGTGTTGGTGGTGTAGACCAGGTGTGTAATAAGGACGAAGTCGATTCGGTGGTGGTGGTTGTTGTTCTTGAAGGGATGTGGACGAATCTTTCATTGACATTTAGTACGCGGTTGAATACAAAGAGGAGCACAAGCACAACCCACCCCCTAGCTGAGAGGAGCGGAATGATTGTTACACGCCATGCACAGTCGCATTGTCATCGTCGGCATATGTCACCCACCCACCCATCCATGGCAACAGCAGACACATGTGACTTTTGAACCATCACTCATCAATAGTCAAATCACCCCACATCTTTATTTGATCCCAGTTAAACCAATGTTACCTGTAGTAGGTACTTTAGCATTAGCATTTCGATCCGGTAGCATAATAAAAGCGGCTATGCACTTACCAATTCTTCTGCTGAGGTGGGGTGGATAGCAACACAATTATCAAAATCAGCCTTGGTAGCACCCATTCTATTATAATATCAATCAGCTTTTGATAACAAAGGACCATCATCATCCTACTTACCGAATAGCTACACCGAAACCTTGCAACATCTCATCAGCTCCCCTTCCAAACAAATGCAAGCCTACAACCTTTTCTTGCGGTCCCTGGACAATCAATTTAAAGGCTGTAGCTTGTTTGTGATCCAGGAGTGCATAGTACAAGTTTGTAAATTGGGTTTGATACACCTTGATGGAGTCACCATATTGCTTCCTTGCTTCTTCCTCAGTGAGACCAATGGAACCAGCTGTAGGATGACCAAAGATGACAGTGGGGATGTTTTCATATTCCAAGAAACAAGGTGCACTGCCAAAAAGACGATCAGCTAATTTACGACCAGCAGCAATGGCCACTATGTATACATGGATCAGTATGGTACTAGCAACAACGTTACACTTTTCTTTACCAGGTGTGAGTTCAAATTTGCCACAACAATCACCAACAGCATAGATGCCTTGCTGACTTGTGTTTTGATACTTGTCAACTTGAATAAAGCCTTTGGCATCGACTTTGACGTTGGCCTTTTCCAATTTGAGATTTTGTATATTGGGCTTACGACCCACAGCCCAAATGACACAATCCACATCAATGCCTTCACCACCATAATCCACGCAAATGGCACCTGAATCCGTGCGATAAAGACCTTTTACGCTGGAATCCGTAATAAAGCGAATACCCGATTTGGACATTTCATTCATCATATTTTCATGCACAATGGGATCAAACTTGCGTAGAATCTTTTTGGTACGTGAAAACACTGTAACTTCGGATCCAAGGGCTCGAAAGATGCCAGCCAATTCGATACCAATGTATCCCGTACCCACCACAGCGACGCGTTTGGGCTGATGTTCCAAGGCAAAAAAGCCATCCGAGTCAATACCAAGTTCAGCACCGGGCACATTGGGAATGACAGCATGGCCACCTATGTACATACATGCCCATGTTAGTTTTGCTCATGTTCTCTTTTCTTCAAGTAAGATTACTTGCCAGTGGCAATCAAAATATTGGTGGCGACCACTTCATAACCTGTATCATCTGGATTTTCTCTTACGAGGATGGTGTGATCATCCACAAATTCGGCATGGCCATGAATGTGTTCAACGTTTGCCTTGTCAAGGTTTCTTTCATAAATCCCATTCAAATGACGTATGTAAGCATCTCGTTTATGCTTGATGGCGTTCCAATCGGCTATTGGCTCCACCGTCTTAAACCCACACGAAGCTGCTTCGCGTATGGTCTCGGCAAATGTAGCTAAATTGTAACATACACACACGTCAAGCTACGTACACATTCAAAGCAATGCCTCTAAAAACATGTACACATACCAACATTCCACATGATCTTTTTGGGTACACAACCCACATTCACACACGTTCCACCAAGTACATTCTGCATCTCAACCAATGCTACACGAGCAGAGTATAGATTGGCTGCACGTCTTGCAGTAGCAATACCACCGGATCCACCTCCAATCACGATAAAATCATATATGGCTTTGGAAGGTCGTCGAGTAACAGGCATGATTGACAAAGAGTGAAAAAGAAAAAGAAAGCTTGGGGTGATGGGACGTGGGTAAAGGGGGGGGTTGTATGAATTTCCCGGTGTTCATGCCGTCATGATTGTGAAACATCATAATAAATGATCGCGATGCCCTTTAAGGACCCATGCCCATTACAAAGCAATGATGTTTTTGTCATAGGATGATAATACTCATTACTTTTACTGGTGTAGACGTAAGGGGCAAAAGACATATTAAACACTACATTAGATTAGATGAGGTGCTTTGTGTGTGTAATTTTCTATAGTATATACGTATAAATTAAGAAGGTAGAATGTAAAAGAGAATAGATTACGTAAAATATTATGCAAAGGATAAGGATTTCAAGTATCGGATGGTGGTGGTGGCGGCGGCGGTTGTTGTTGATGTTGTTGAGAAGGCGGTGGTGGTGGATGTGATGATGATTCTTCACCTGGATCAGAAGATGATACACTTGATGGGCCAGCCTGGGGTGCAGCAGGTGCAGCAGCAGCAGCCGTAGTACTCGTTGTACTCGTGCTACCACCACTACCACCACCTCCACCAGAATACCCTAGTGCTTCAAGATTGACACTTGCAGTACTGCTGTAACTTGCTGTATACTTGCTGATGATCTTTTTGAGTGCCATGCCTAAGGATCTCCAAGGAAAGACCTTGACGTCTTTTTCAATGTTGCGAGGTTTGGGATTGGGAAACGCCATGATCAATTTGAAAAACTCGGCACTATCTTGCCTCAATTTGCTCACGGTCAATGGACGAAACCCTTCCAAATTGCGACGTATTCTGTTCTTTTCCTCGACCGTAAAGCGCACAGCAATCAAGCTTTCAAGCAAATAAATGCAATCCACTGATGTGATATAATAATCATCCCTTTCCTTCCAATAAATACAGGATACAACAATCATGTTTTGTTGATTGGGTCGTTCGCTTTGTGATATGGGCGTGAAACTGCAAATGACTTCGTTGCCTTCTTGTCGTCGCCAAAATCGCACAAGACGTCGTTGATTCATCCATTCTTCTTCTGTCCAATTATGCAACATGTCATCGAGATTGCCTTCCACATGCAAATTGGCCTTGTTCAAGATATGAGCATAGGGATCATAATAAGGTCCGCCACCACCTCCACTACCACCAGTGGCACTAACAGGTGTAGTTGCTGTAGTAGGCGATGTTGCTGAAGGAGGACCACCACCTGGAATACTCGATGTACTAATAGATGTGGCAATAGGTGCAGGTGCGGGTGCAATGTTATGTTGTTGATGAGGAGCTGGGGCAAGATATTGCGTGGTAGCACTACCCGATGTGGCAGTTTCTGCAGGTGGTTGTTGTTGTTGTTGCATCATGTAAGGTTGCATACCAGGAGATCCTGCAGTGGGAGGATGATGTGAACCAGGCATCATCGCACCACCTGCCTGCTGTTGTGGTGGCATTTGTCCCATAGAGATACCTGCTGCCGCTGCCGCTGCCGCTGCTGCTGTAGCATCATCGGTAGGTGATAACATGCTTGGTTCTGTAGGATATCCCAATCCTGTTTCACCCGACAATGATGATGTACGATATGGATATCCCATCATTTGTGCTGGCGTCACCGTTGTACCTAGCAACAGGCATTTATTATTAGCCATTCTCTTTCCAATAGCATTTTTTTCATTTTACCTTCATAGTATCCACGTGGTGATCGTTGCGCCATTGTGGGTTGGCCTCCAGTAGAAGGTTGAGCTTGTGTTTGAGCATATTGACCCATATAAGGTGATGATGGCAACCCGTAATAACCTGGATAACCACCATAACCCGCTGTTGGAGGCATCATGTAAGTAGCTGTTGGGTCTTTTATAGGTCATACATCATAGGTGAGTCACTTTGTTTTTGTATATGCATTCAATCATCATCCTACCTGGTTGTAAAGAAATCGATTCAGCACGCCTGGTTCTTTTTGGTGCACCAGCAGGTCCTCCTCCTGATGTGGATGAAGATGCAAATGCTGCTTCATATTCAGCTGAGGATCGTTTCCTTGAATAATCATATGTGAAATAGGCAATGAACCAATTATCAATGACTTGGTGCTGCTGATTGCAAACGACGACATAAATAGGTGTTCTTGAACGATCGGGTGCACGTGTCATTTGCCAATTAGGAACGGATGCCAATAGTTGTACATAATTAGCAGCTGCATTGACGAGTGTTTGACGCGTAGGAGAGATACAAGACCCCACGGCGATACGAAGCATTGGCATTAATTGAAGATCAGCCAATGCAAGCGTAATGCGTAGGGTATCGGTTTCCATGCCAGATTGTGGAGTGAATTCAAGTATTCGTGGTGGTACAAATCGATTGGATGGTTCTTGTTCGATCCATTGTTGAAATCCTGATGACGATGATGACGACGATGAGGATGGATCTTGCGGTTGTTGTTGTTGTTGCTGCTGCTGCTGTTGCTGCTGCGGTGCTGTCAAATCATAATAATAAGGTTAAGCTCAACATGATCCCCCAACAATGGGATTCTCCCTCCACCAACAATACATACTTTGTGACATGACGACTTGAAGCCCCGCAATAGCTTGTTGTCTAGTGGGTGTTGTAAGAGGTACTGCTTCAAAGAACAGCTACGGTGGATTAAACGAGACGTGTAGAAAAGAGTGCTGTAGCGTATGCCGAGATTCTGTCATAAAGCAAATCGCCATGGCCACAATGTCGAGATCAAGGAAGCGAGTGCAATGTCAAAAAGAAACAAGGCGATTGATTGTGAGTAACTCCGTTCGCATAAGGTTACACAACTGCTTACCCTCTTAAATGTAGCAGTAAGGAAGGATTCAACAAGAGAGGAAAAAGAAGTTCGTTGACAAGTGGTGTGGGGGTCTGAGAGCACACTCTTCTCTTGATTCCCCCCATCATCTCCACACACCGCTGTTCACATAGCCTGGCTTTAGATTTCCGGTCATTCGTAGTAAAACCCGAGCAATCATCGCTCATTCGGAAAAATCAATTTCAGCAACGCTTGTTCTTTCGTTGGGTTCTTGTTCAAGACGTATGCTCTAGATTCTTGGCAAATTGCTGCTGCGCCATGTAGTGTGTCATGTGTATTGTAGCTATGTGTAATGGAACGCTAAGAGACTATTAAATGGACCATCTTATTAAGGGAGTAAAGATGATGATGATGACAATGCATGGGTAAACAAAGAATAAACACAATGTCAGTGGTAATTTCCTCGCGTCCATGTCGACATTTGCACCCCCGGAAAAAACGGGTTCATTTGGTGGTGGTGGTGGTGGGCGTCAAAGTGTCACAATGTCCCGCGTCTTGGATTCCATATGCTAACGAAGAATGGCTCCATTTGGTACGCTAAGCTGCCGACGCCACTATAAATATGTGATCAATCAACCTCGGATTTTGTCCCCGTTCATGTTACTATTGTGAGAAAACAGCTATTGGAGTGTAAAAGGTGATACAAATGCAATCGTACCCATGTGGGTTGTAAGATAACAATGACATACTAAAGATCATCACAGAGGGTATTCGTCGTAGATGGATCGCTAATAAAAAGACTATCCACCTAAAGAATGGGAAGGAAGGGATGCGTGAGAGTAGGATGAATGATGGGTGACAACATGCTTCTTGTTTATATGTGCATGGTGGACGTGTGAAATTTTGTGCTCATGGAGGTGAGCCAACAGGATGGTAAGGTGCCCTCATTATCCTCCATTCTTAAACCAGTTGAACAATGACAAGGTGGTACATCGTATCCATCATCAAACAATGACATCAATCTTTTATCACAAACCGCTTGCTCATCAAATTGAGCGAAATAAAAACAACATTGTTCGAGGATGTGTTGTTCGTTTCCGAAGAGTTAAAGGGGCTATTATTGGCGCCTTTCATCGATAAGTATAGTGCACACGCGTTGCCATGGAGATCATTTAATGGACTTCCTGCAATCTTATTGCCCCAAATCCCGCATTGTTATTAGCTGCATAAAATGACGATCATTTTACGTGTGCTGCATTTTAAACATGTTCCGTTTTACTTTTTGTCGATCAGCTAGCATGGCTAGCATGGCAAACGAGTCACATACTTTCCAAGTAGAAGAAACATGGCATAGCTGCATGTTGGTTAACCTCGAGAGTGATAGCGGATCAACCAGTAGCCATGATGGTGGCTCACCATGGATGCAGCTTCACACACTCATTGGTCAAATTTGCGTATGCGTGGCATGGTAACCAGCATCTTTTATCACGGTTGGCCTTACTAGGTTAGCCCCTCACCTCTGACCTATGTTGTCACTAGAGAAGGACGGCTCTTGTGAATCCTTGGATTAAAGGAGTCCCGTAATTCCTATATCGATTTTCAATGTGCTGCAGCACCTGCAATGTAAATCATGGCTTGCTGAAGTGATCATCCCCATTGCTACAGGCTTGAAATTGTTCACCCATTAGGTTACCATCACGTGTTAAATGAACGCATAGTAGCAGCCATGAAGCACCTACAACTACTCAACGATGCTTGCACCGTCATCAACTATGGCATTTACAAAAACGTTCGGCTGAATAAAACATGATGATTCTCAATGTACTATAAAAGCTTAGGGTCGCAAGTCCTCATACCCTGGCAATCATTGCCATGGCAACAGTACCCAAGGTAACCTTTGGTTGCCATGACTTAAGGCGGGGATGGAAGATGATGAGGGGTGTCGGGTAAATGCACATTCCTCTCCTCCGCTTGATCCATAGTGCTATACAACAATACGCCTACAATCGTAAAAAAAGGAAAGCAACACAAAAGACCTGAAAGGAAATCCGACACGGGGTGTATGGACATGATCACCCTATTAGGGTTGAAGTAGTAAAAGAACGTCAATTGCTGGGTAAAATGATGATGATATTATACATGATATTTTTTTGGGGGAAAAGAAGCAACAACAACAGCAATAAGATTACAAGAAGGACAAACTACGGAAGAAAGTATACAGTAAGGTGATGATGAAAAACGGCGCGGCCCAAAGAACGAGATGAGGGGGAAAGGGGATATGCAATGCATGATGGTGAGGAGGAGAAAGGTTATAGGTAGGTAATAAAATGCAAAAGGTAAAGGGGGGCGCCGCTTCTATTAGCCGCTATAAAACAAATGATGGCTGCTGTAACGAGGTTCAAGATGATAACGTGGAGACGAACGAGTTGTCATACTACTTGAACTGGGTGGGCTAGCAAGGTAATCTTGTTGTTGTGGATGACTATAATCCAAGATGCCGGCTACTTTGGTAGGTCTTATAGCTGGCGAGACCCCAGCATGGTAAGATGAAGCATACCGGGGAATATGGGTGTTATGGTGTTGTTGTTGTTGTTGATGATAGTAAAGTTGTTGTTGATGATAGTTGGGGTAATAAGAAGGTGGTGTAGTAGTAGCTGTAGTGGGTGGTGATGGTGGTGATAATGGAGCTGCCGACATTTGTTGCAACGCCATGGTCAATTCCTTAAGTTGATGATCACTACTCTTTTGCAAAGCTACCAAGGAACGTGCATCGAGATCTCTTGGAATAGATGCCCATAAGCGTTGATTCATGGTAATCGTTTCAGAAACAACGTTTGCCATGGTTCGAACCAATGGGGACATGGGTGGCTGTTGTTGCTCAAATTGACGATAAGCTTCCTCAAGGCGACGTTGATGCACGGTGGTGCGTTGGGGGAGTTGTTGCACTTGCTGAGCAGCAGGTATGGAGGTGGGTGTGCGTAAAGTAGTGGTTGTGCTGCTGCTAGTTGTTGTTGAAGAGCTAAACATGTCTTCTGCATTATCATCACCATCGTCCTTTTTCACTTCAAGCTTTTGAAGACGTTCCTTGATATGTATCAGCTCCTTCCACATGCTATCATCATCATCATCCTCATTCTCTTTTTGCATTGTGTTTTGGTTGTCATTTATAGAGCAAAGTTCAGCCAGCAGGCGTCTGTTGCGGGCTGAGTTGGGTTCGGCATGATTACCAGGTGATGATTTCTTTGTTGAATTACGCTTGTCATTTATGTCAGATTGTTGTTGTTGTTGTTGTTTGATTTTAGCACGAGATGATGCCGTCATGGCAGTAACTGAAGATCGGCGTCGTGATGCTTTGGTGGTGGTGGTGGTACTGGTATTACGAATACTTGAAGAACGCCTTGGTATTGACGATTCTGATGTAATCAGAAAGGATGCACGATGAGGAGAGGTGTTGTTAGGCATCAGAGTGGTGGTGGTGGTGGTGGTGGCGTGTTTGATGAAAAGAAAAAAGAAAGAGATAAAATGGCTAAAACCGGGTCCCTGACCGGTGGTCCTCCCTTTTTATTTCTGGTTGAGCCTATTGTACATGGATAATAATAATGAGCACTGACTTGGATCTACTACCACCACCACCTCGTGCTTCCCTTTTACACATTCACTCCCTCCCCCTTTTCTAGATACCCCCTGTTGATTATCATCAATCCGGTCATTGCTATTATTGACCTTATTCAAAGACATGCTTTTACATAACCAACAAGAAGAAAAAAATCTGGATCGTTCGTTTGGGCTTATACTTTTCCACATGGATGGCCTAATGTTGTACGACGCTTCATTAACATGTGTCACGTATCACAAATTTGAGTGTTTTCTTTTTAGACAAGAGAATCGACCATGTAACACAGGTGCACAGACTACGTTTACCCTATTCATCGTCAATGGATTGGCAACGAGGCTGATTATCGCATTCAGATTCCTTGGTTCAAGAGATCCCACTTCCACCTTGGCATGCTTGTTTGTAACATGAGTCCTTTCAATCTTCTTCCACGCTCAACAACCTTGCTACCCCGTGGCCATACATTGGATGAAGAAGAAGAAATCAAGTAAGCAACTTGGCAACCAGTCGCTATTAAAAGATCTCAAGGGTGTTGCAGGTACATGTTATGCACCTAAATCGGAGCTCAGACGCAGCACTACCCCATATCATCATTCGTATGTATGTAGCTATGTACATAGCCAACTTGTATAAGTCTACCTACTACAAAGAACATCATCATCGCGCCTGTATGGATTGCGAGAGTTGGGGGTGGGGAGGAGACACATTTTTTTGATTTCAAGATAGGTAGATGGATGTGTTTGCTGTGGTTGTTGGAGAGGATCATGCAGGGATAATGAATGATAGGGAGAATAATGCTTCCAAAAGTGCCTCACATTGACCATTACCAAAAGGAATACAGATATTTACATGCATGTTCATTTTATTGACAATAAGAGTGCGTGCATACAATTATATCAATCAATCATTCATGCTAGTGCTGTTGTCATTTTCATCATTGACATTGATCATTTCATTGACTTGAGTTTCGAGCGCAGAGGCAAGTTCTTCACCAAGACATTGTAAAGGTCGAGCGTTTTCTTGAAATAGGTTCATGTAGAATTGATCGACGCTTAAATCCAGTTCTTCAGGAGTCATTCCGGTTGTGGAATCGCTGATAGATGGCTCATCGAATAGATCCACGTGTTTCTGCTGTGATTCATTCTCCAAGGATGATGTTGTTGGTGCTGCTGGTGATGGTTTTGTATGGGATAACGTAGGTGATGTAGGTGGTTCAAGTCGACGTAAACGTTCACGCATATAGGTTTCATGCTCCTCACGAGTATTAGTACTAGCAGCAGGCGTTGAAATGGGTTGTAGTCGGGTATCGGTAGTACGTGGTGTATTGATCAATGTTGATTGGATGGAGAAATCACGTGGTCGAATCGGTGAGAATGTCATGTTTGCGAGAGCTGAAGCGTCATTGTCATCATCATCCCAAAAGGAGTGTGCATGCGGTGTAGATGTTCGAAAGAGAAGATGTTGAAGATGATCGTTCTGATTGTCGAAATGGGTGGTTGTATCATCGAGAGATGACTGTGATGAACTTCCTTGTGATGACGGCTCCTTGCGTTTAATATCTGCTGGTTTAACGAAAACGTCGCTGTCATTGCGTGTAGAGGGTTGTTGAATGGGAGTGGTCTCTGGTTCAGGAGATGGTGCTTTAGGCGTCGACGTTGAAGGGTTCTGATGGTTGGTATTCTATGATATTGAGTGAATATACATGTTGGATCATGAAAGAAAAAAAGACATTCCAAAAGTACCTCAACAGCGGGCTCTGGTGTTGGATCTCGTGATTGTGAGCTCTCATTGATAAAGTTGCGAAAGGTATCTGGTAGAATAGGAGCGTTGCGTGCTCGATCCTTCTTGGAATAAGTATGTGGATTGTGTGCACGAGCCGCTTCCTTCTTTTTGTAAGTTTTCCCAATATCCCAAATGCTATCATCCAGTGATGGCTTCTTGTTGTTGGCTGCTGATCCATCTTCCCGTTTGCTACTGCTGCCAGTATCATCCTTATCCACTCGATGCCGGTTCGTGTTGTCCGATGATCGTGTTTTTGGTTGTGATAATGCACGATTGCTTTGCGTCACGATGTTGCGTGTGGTGGATGGGATAGACGACGACGAAGAAGAAGAAGGGCGTTTTGTGGATACATCATCATCAGCACGAGTACGTCGACGTCCACTGGTAAGGCGACCTGATCTTGGGCGTGTGGGTGCTTTTGCAGCAGGTACTGCAGTTGAATCATCCACTGCACTCGATTTACGTTTGATCCCTGAATATGCGGTTGTTGTGTTGTTATTGTTGTCCTTTGGTGTAGATGATCCCATCCTTCTCTAAAACGATATATAAGAAATTGCACTCTTGGAGATATAGCATGTTGTATAGTATCCTACCTCACTTCGACGTGTTGATGGTGTGAATTGGAAGAATGGACAATCGGGTGAAAGTTCCTCATGCTTTTTCCTGTAGTAAAAGTGTTAGTTTGGAATTCCTCCATCTCTATCATGTTTTCTACTCACACTAGGTTTGTACTTCGATCCATCTTGGTAATAGAGACGAGACAATAAGGACATGTGACTTTGATGGGTGCATCCAAAGTGGGAGAGAAATAAAAACCGGCATCTGCCAACTAGAGAGTTGAACCAAGTCAGTTTAGTGATCCGCCTTATCTTGTGCGCAGCACCAGCAGCAGTAGCGACAACGAGGATGCTCTCTTACCTTGGTTTGTGCTGGTAATCGATTCTTGTTGTAGGATGCAGGTGGCCAATAAGCATTCTTTGAAAACGTCCATAGTCTTGCCGTACGCATATCTTGACTTCGAGGAAGGGTATCATCCGTCGTTTCAAGCATACGAGTACCATCAGGGTATTGGAGAACAACCCACGCACAGTTGGGAGAAGCTTTGGCATGTCGTTTCTTGGCGTCACTCGACCTTTTCCACCCACTCAATTCAACATTGCAAAGGAAACATCGCACCGTATCGGGAGCACGTCCATTGCGAACAAGGTAAAAGCCGCACAGGGCAAGCTGGAATAAACGCGATCAGTCCTCTCGATTTCCATACCATGGGCTGTTCATAAACACGGTACATTTTCAGCTAGCTTACGAGAATGGGGCCATTTTGCAGAGGAATTGTAAAACGAGTCGAGCCGAGTGTCGTATACATTCATTGGACGTGGAGAGAGAGAGAGAGAGAGAGAGGGGGAGAAGGAAAGAATTGAAAGGTCCACCTTCCACAAAAGGAGCTCGAAATGTATATCGTCGTCGCATTAGACTAGTCACACCAAGCAAATCCCAGTTTATGCAATCAGTGGTCCTATCCCATCCCATCCCTCCTCCATAGAAGATATGAGATAATAAATGGGCGGCGACATCTTGAGAAAGAATAACTACCAATGATGTATGTGGGATGGGTTGTGGGATTCTTGCAATACAGCAATTGCACGCTATACCATGCATGTCAAGCCTTCAAATACTGTACCTATATTCTTTTTGACAGATGAGAAACCCAATCAACAATACGCCTCGTATAAAATGATTACGTGTAAAAGTATCAAAGTGGATAAACTCATCCTGATAATAGGACATTTATACTTGAGATACAACAAGATGCAAAGCACGTGACATACGAAGGGCCTTTTAAAGAAGGTGCAGTAGTAGTGCTCATCACTAATCAAAGAAGGCAGTGCTATGGCAATTATGCGTGGCCTACTATAGGCGGAGGAGGGTGGGTTCTCCATATGGTAGTTGAAGGTGGGACAGAGTTACGGCAAATGACGAATGCAAGAAGAGGTGCCATCATGGTCGGTGATTAGTCATCTAGGGTGGGATGATTGACATGTTGCTATGCAATAGAGACCATGATTGATTTGATGAAATAATGAAAGTAAATGCGCATACACTTATATTAAACTAGCTCTCCTCACCTATGTTGACGGATGCTCCATTCGATCCTCAAAGGATGGAGTTGCTTAATAACCCTGTTGTCATCAGTTGGGACATGACGAAAAAGTAGGGACGCAGTATCATTGGGTGGCGGGGCGGGCCTTTGATCATTTTGCTTTTCTTCCCCATTTCTTGCTCTCTTTTCTTTTCCTTTGTTCCTTTATTATTATGCCTCCCATGCCCAAGCAAGTGTACGACTATCTCGTTATTGGTGGCGGTTCTGGTGGTCTTGCTTCAGCTCGACGTGCTAGTGGCATTCACAAGGCCAAGGTTGCTCTCATTGAAGCCCAACATCGTCTCGGTGGTACCTGTGTCAATGTCGGTTGTGTGCCAAAGAAGGTCATGTGGAATACAGGTAAGTGTATAGCTCTTTTATATAGATAGAACAACATGATATTGATTTCTATATGAATGAATAGCTTCTATTGCCGAGGCCATTCGTGATGCCCCTAGCTATGGTTTCAAGGTGGAAGGCAAGCCCGTGTTTGACTGGGGACAATTGAAGGCCAAGCGTGATGCCTATGTCAAGCGTTTGAATGGTATTTACGAGCGTAATTTGGGCAACGACAAGGTGGAGCATCATCAAGGATGGGCACGTTTTGTGAGTCCCAACACTGTACGTGTCGAATCGGAATCCGGTGAACCCTATGAACTCGAAGCCAAGCATATCCTTATTGCCACTGGCAGTCATCCCATCATCCCCAATATCCCTGGTGCCGAACTTGGTATTGATTCAGACGGCTTTTTTGATTTGGAATCACAACCCAAGCGTGTCGCTGTCATCGGTACAGGCTACATTGGCATTGAATTGGCTGGCATTTTCAATGCACTTGGTACTCAGACCACCGTGTTTTCACGCACCAAGCACATCTTGCGTCACTTTGATTCCATCATTCGTGAAAACTTGCTCAAGGAAATGGAAGGATCGGGTGTTCAGTTTGCTTATGACTCCAAGGTCACTGCATTGAAAAAGGGGGCTGATGGATCATCCATCATTGTGGAATACGAAGAGGATGGCAAGGCTACCACCAAGGAATTCGATTGTGTCCTCTGGGCTGTCGGTCGTGCACCCAATGTCAAGAACATCAACTTGGAAGCTGCCAATGTCAAGACCAATGAGAAGGGCTATGTTGTGGTGGATGAATACCAAAATACTTCTACCTCGGGTGTGCTTGCTCTTGGTGATGCATGTGGCAATTACGAATTGACGCCTGGTAAGTGTATATATAGAGTCAAGGGATGATGATGTTGACTTTTGGAGGTTCTAGTTGCTATTGCCGCTGGTCGTCGTCTTTCGGATCGTCTCTTTGGTGGTGATCAATTCCGCAACAGCAAACTCGACTATGAGAATGTCCCTACTGTTGTCTTTTCCCATCCTACTGCTGGTACCATTGGTTTGACCGAAGATCAAGCTCGTGCAAAGTATGGTGATGAGAACATCAAGGTGTATTCATCAAAGTTTGTCAACATGTACTTTGCCATGTTGGACCACAAGGAACCTACCGCATACAAGCTCGTCGTGGCTGGTCCTGAAGAAAAGGTTGTGGGTGTCCACTTGTTTGGTCGCGATAGTGATGAGATTCTTCAAGGCTTCGGTGTAGCTGTTCGTATGGGTGCTACCAAGGCTGACTTTGATAACTGTGTGGCCATCCATCCCACTGCTGCTGAGGAATTGGTAAGAGAAAGAGAGAGGATAACACGTATTTATTGATATCGAGTAAGCTAACGTAATAATAATAATGATAATAGGTGACCATGCGCTAAATAAATGATCCCCATCCCATTATGACAAACATGTATAATAAAGTAGATCATTCGTGTGTATATCCTTAATCGCGTCTCTTGTGTCACAATTCATAACTTTGAATGTTTGATTTGCGCTCACTGCATTATATCCCGCTTTCCCTTTTTTCACCCACTCTTTTTTCTTATAAAGCTTCATGGCCATGACAGGTCGTCCATGGCGGGTGTCGCGTCAACCTCTCAAGGAATGGGAATATCTAAAGATACAAATGTAGGTGCGATCGTACAGCCGATCTAGGACACTAGCTCATCGTCGTCGCTCCCTCCCTATAGTTACGGTGCCATTCCCACTGACCGACCCAACATGTCAGAGCTGACATTCCGCATGTCGATTCAACAAGCACTCCAGTTGACTTTTGGGCTTTCTGGGGCATCGATTGTGATTGATGTATTGGACTGGGACGAGCATAGTAGCACTGGTTATATCAAAATTCTCCAAAGGTAATGTGTCTCTCTATATATATGGGTGACTTTTTGGTATCTAACGGGTGTCATGTTATAGTGAGCTTGTTACGGTGTGGAATGCCTTGATCCTCCATCAATTTCAAATGAACAACAAGTCTTATTCAATACAAGTACTGGGATCCTCAGCGAGTTTGATCAGTTTAATGGATGATAGTCGTCGTGTACAGCAACAGCAATAAATGGACATTTCAAGATTGCATATCTTCTGGTAAACATACTCCCATTAACATGAAAGGTCTTTTTTGTTCTTTGGTTGATGATGACGAGGGGGATTCATGGAGACATCCACTGAGAGGTGATGAGATGATAGGCGATGGATGTTGTTGCTGATCAACCAAGGAGGAGGGTGCTTTATCATCAACGTCGTCATTGGATGCATTGGAATGCGTCGTGTCTTTGTCTTGAGAAGAAGGAACAATCATGGGTGCAATGATGGAACGATGAGGTTGTTGAGATTCTTTTTCATCTGATGTTGCCGACTCTGTAGTAGTAGTAGTAGTAGTAGTGCTATCACCGTGTGAGGTTACTTGTTGCTTATCAACGACGGTCATGGTAGGTGATGTGATGAGTACTTCGGGGTTGGTTGCATTGGTGGGTTGTGAAAAGGGCGGTGCGCTATAGCTAACCGAAGGACGATACCGATACGAGAGCTCAGTCAAATGCTCCAGCCATGCTTGCATATCGGATGCCGACTTTGCGCGAAATGTTAATGTCTTTGAGTTCATGGATCGATGACGGCTTCCTCGAGGTTCACTGATAACGGATGTAAATGATAAAGAAGAGGATGCAGTGGATGCACCCGATGATGAAGATGCTGGCATGTAGTCTTGCAAATGATGTCGTTCTTGTGCTTGCAATTGAAATATCAAATTATGATGTAGATTCGTGGATAATGTGGATACGTTGTAATGGGGTACAAAAATCGATGCATCGGGTTTGTTTGGATAAGATCTACTGCTTTTGTATTCATGCAGGAATCCAGCTTGTATCATCTATGTATAAGTAAACGATCATCTTTAATGCCTCCCCCCTTGAGCTCCCTCTTACCAGGTGTCAAGACATAAATGTATTCATGCCATCGATGCAAAAAGTTGGAATTACGTTCCATGCGAGCAGCAAATAAAGGTTGTACAAGTGGATGTGTATGATTCGGATACTCGAGTTGGTCCGGATGAAGAAAACGGGCATTCTCTGATATCAAATCTTGTTTATAATGCTCACAAAAATCGTTCCAGTCGTCGTCCGTGGCGACACTTTCCACTGCTTGAATCATTTTCTCATACCCAGGATCGATTCCTAAGGCTGTTTGTTCTCGCACATGATATATGTCCTGGCACAATTGTCGAAAGTCTTGAATAAATTGTTGCTCGGTGATCATGACTTCTTTTTGGAGTCTTAGGATCGTCTCATGCATCTTGTTTGTTTGATGATACACCTTTAGCATATGTTGTACTACCGCTACATGGTATAAATACATGAGAAAAGGGGTCTATGAAAATGATGCTCATGCACTTGCCTGCATTCACAAGCCATGGATCTTGTTTAGCATGGCCATGTTGTGGATATTGTTCGAAAAATGAGAGCTGCCTCTCAAGTCGTTGGAGCCTTTTTCTCGCCTCCCTTCTCATCTTTGCAAGGGTAGATAGACAAAGTCGATCGTCGGTATGCACGGATCGTATCATGGATTTTAACTCGCGTTTCATGGTAGCCAATGTAGGAATCACGTGCATTTCCAAATAGTTACTCAACATGGCATGACCTTTGGCAGTGTCAACGTGGTGGGTTTCCCACGCCATGCAAATCCGTCGGATCCCATGCATGCAGGTCAAATGGGATCCCAGGAACGTGGATCGATCGTTGCTGTTTTCATCATTTTGTTGGCCAAAGTGATTCATTCGCTCATAGGCTTTTGCTACTTGAGACTCTGTGGCAGCCAATTGTCCAAAGTAGTCGTATAATTGTTTTACAAGTAATTGCCATCCTTCCAGCCGTTCCGTCAAAATTTGTACAGGGCGTATGGCACGAGGACATTCAGAATGTGTGTCTTTGATAAGGTCACTATCGTTACAGTCGAATAAAGGAGGAGGTGGTGGTAGAGAAGAGTCATCCTCAATGCTGTCATCGGGTTTGCTGTTATTGTTGGTGGTAGTAGTTGTTGTCGTCGAGAGGGGGAAATTGAGTAATGAAATAGAAGGGATAAGGTGTTTAAAGGTAGATGGCGTTGTAGAAGGTGAACTAGGTTGTACAGTGTTGTTGCGAAATTGCCAACTTTTTATCATTTCAAAAGAGAGAAAAGAAGGAGCGTAACCAAGGAGCGTTCTACTATGACCACTATTACCACTACTACTACTACTTCGGATATTATGTTGTTGTAATAATGGAACATGGCCCATCCCCTTTCATTTCCAAATTGCCCAGTCATTATTGTATGAATATAATCCAACCCATTTCTTCATTTGACATGATGCGTTCGTATTGCAATGATAGACCACGACGTCATGCATCATGCATCATCATCCTCAATCACCTAGGAACCACCCCATTGACAACACCACACGTATTGAACAAAGGCATTTTCTTGTGGAAATACACTGCAGCAAGAAGGAAAAACAAGTGTATATTATCATCCTTGTAATGTCTAAACGGAGAAGTTGGAAGGGTTGGTGCCCTCTTCACGCTCATTGTCCCACTTGGAGATCTATGATATGGGCAATCCATGTTAGATAAGCATGATAGGAACAAGCCATGTTCCAATTCTTTCTTACCCATTCGTTGGGGCACAAGCTGTGGAAAGCTCTGTAGAATTGCTTGCAGGGTTCAAAGTCTTCACCACGAGCGTTGACGCACTTGTAGTAGTCGACATAGTTTTGCCAGCAGCTATATATTCGAATAGATTCTATCAGTGCATTTGTTTGGAAACGTTTCATAGATAACGACGTACTGCTTGGTTTGGTTGGTGTTGGGGAAACTGTGTTGTGTTATCGCAAAAGAGGAAGTGAGTCAATAAACAAAGCTATTCAAACGCGCGCATTGGAAATCGCTTCAATGTTGCTTACCGAGCGTCGAAGCCAGC
This sequence comes from Lichtheimia ornata, assembly GCF_029851405.1. Lineage (NCBI taxonomy): Eukaryota > Fungi > Mucoromycota > Mucoromycetes > Mucorales > Lichtheimiaceae > Lichtheimia > Lichtheimia ornata. Next base: position 213,447 of record NW_026695366.1, read on the forward strand.
TATTTAAACCATGTTTGGATTAGCAATGAGGTGCTTAAAAGTCGTAATGAGGTTGCTGTAACTTACCGGTGGTCAACTTGACTTGGGTCTGTTCGGCGTCAGACATGGTTACAATACTTTAACGAGGTTGGGGAAGAAGGGGATCTGGCACAAAAAATTTGTCTCTTGCTGTTTGCAAAGCAACCCCGGGCAAATGACGTCGGCGTATTCTTCCTCCTCCTCCTCCTCCTCCTCATCTTCCGCTCATCCAATATTGTTGTCAGATCCCATGTGGTTGCCATGGCAAAGCCGCCCCCGATACAGTATCACCTCATCATTCAATACACTATAATCCATATGTAACTTTATCAGCCAATGGGTATTTGTGAGATCTCATCATCACGTTGTTACTGTACCTTGAAGTATGCTTTAAAGGCCATTTATTCACCATTACTTTCGTATGCTCGGTAACTGGTGTTGAGTGTCCAATGCCATGTGTAATAAATGGTCATCTCTTATAAGCAGTCTCACATGTGCAAGGAAGTTATCGAGATTGTAGATACACGTCATCATCATCATCCATCTACGATGCTTTTATTCCATTGTAATCTATAAGATTGGGCATTGTTTAGAAGCTATGGATCATTTCTATACGAGATCATAGTAATAGTGGTGGTTGTGTGAGAAAAAGCACGTGACACTTGGCTCAGTCCATTGGCGGATTTCGAATCGAGGCTAGCCATTATCTCCCTTTCATGCTGCTCACTCTTTTCGTGTCACCTTAACGCATCAAAGGATCAAAGCAAGGATGAACAGGTAAATACACCTTTCGTTGTCATATTCTCCACTCAATGACATGCATGCAGCACCCGAGGGAATCTGCACGGAGAAATTCTTCAATGCCTTTCGGAAACGTTGACCGATCCGCGATCCATGGCAACTGAACACAATGTGAACACCATTCTCCAAACTTGTCCTCCAGATCCAAAAGAAGCCGATCGACATGAAGAAGGGAACAATGTGGATTGCATGGTATGGATATAGAGAGTAGCAATGCGTGTGGATGGTGGCTGATCTATATGCATGTAGACTGAGCGCCATTTCGACGGCTTGAAAGCATTGATACGCTATTGCACCCATGGAAACTGCAGCCGAGATGACTTAATCGATCGACTACTCAACTATCTTGAACATCTACCATCTTATACTTGGGAAGAGACGATGCGAGCTTCATGTATGTCCAAATCCAAATACATCTTTACTATTCTTCTTGTATGCTAATATCAAATGCAGGCCCTGCACTTGCTGATTCAGTGACCTTTTCGATTATATCCGGCATTCTTCATATTGCGAGCAAACGTCATGATAGAAGGGAGCAAATGATGAATGTCATCAGGGATTATGGAACAAGTATGATCACTCGGTTGGAAAACATCGATACGGAAGATGATGATGATATTGGTAAGTAGCAGCATTGTTGTCATGGTGATGAATGAGGTGATCCAACTCAAACGGTCCATCCTATAGCATACAACATTGGATTTTCATTACCTTCGTTGGCCGGTTGGTTTCGTGCACTTCAACTATCGCCCTGCATGCATCGTGCCAATGACATATTGAACGTTTGGAGTCGTATGAAAGCATTCGCCCAAGATGTCAGTACGCTGGAACGTGTTCGACAAAGTATTCGATATGTATTATCGTGCAGGCGTGAATCAATACCACAATCACAAGATCGGTTTTTGTACTGCCATCAGATGCTGGAAGGATATTGGAAGGCTGGGATCCCTTTTAGCAACAATCGCATCGTGTATGATCTTTTGATACTCTTACGCAACAGCTTGGCACGCAACCTACGCCCTGATGATCCGCATTTCGACATCACTTTTTGCCATGATACCTTTCAAAAGCTTCATTTGACAAAAACACTCGAGCATTCAAAGTGGTCACAATTGTTGGATGTTTGCCTACCGGGGCATGACGACGTGGAAAGGACACCTGATTTTATCAAATGCCTTTCAGCCATCTATGTGACATGTTTGGAGTATTATCAAGATGTCAAGCGATACACAACAAGCTCCCAACAAAAGATCCGAAATGATGGGTACCTCACATTCATTATGGGCTTATGTTTGGTAAGTGATGGTTTTGGATCATTGATCCATATAAAAGTCTCATCCTGTTTGTGTATATATAGCAAGTAGCTGCCCTGGCTTCAGTGCATCTGAAACAAGTGGATGAAGTGCTGATCGAGAATATCAAGGAAAGCTTATTTGACACCCCATCGCCATCACAAGAAGAAAAAGATGCCTGGATCTATATAGCGGCTCTTGATGCAGCAGCCATGGTTTCCATAAAGTAAGGGTTGTCATTATGGAATAGGAGGCATCTACTTGGATAATTCATTTTGGTATTATCAGATTCCCAAGGAAAAATGGTTCCATGATTGATACCATATGCCGATTTTTGGCTATTCCTTCGACGGTTTTTTACTTTCGATGTGACCCTCCCGATGCCAAAGAGCCCGGATGTACCAGCGTTCGAAGATTTGCAATTATGCGTCTTGCTCAATGTATTCAGGTATAGGGAAGACATGGTTTACGGTACATAGCATGTCATTCACACGCACGGCTTTTGTAGATAAATCAAGACATGGCAAAATCGCAAATTGCAGTATCTACCTTGTATTCGTTGCTCAATCAAATGACCCAATATGACCATGAAGAACAAGAACTACTTCCAGGAAGTGTCGACGTGCAAGACATAGCGCCAAGGAATCAGCAGCTGACCGCTGAACAACGAGAGCAGCTTTGCATCAATGCCTTATCAGCTATCATTGGTATTGCAGTACGACTTGAAGAGGATGATGTGAGTAGAAGAGAGGGTTGTTGCATACATCATGCTAAATGATACCATGAAATACGTACGTAGATCACAAATCAAGCATTGTCTATGCTCGTTTTAAGACGCCGAGTGCTTTCCAAAACGGCCACGCTTGCTCTCGTACGACAATTGGTTGATCTTGCACTTGTAAGCCCTATTCCCGTATTTGCCGACATCATCAACGTATTTTCCATCATTGGGCGAGAATCACTTTCCAATCGAGATGGCGTGGACGAGTTGACTTTTAACACGGTAAGTCACATATTACTCATTGGAATGATAATCACTCATTGCATGCAAACAGGTCATCGAATCCCAATTGGATTTGGCGCAAAGGCTGAGTAGGCGGCCTGAGCACTACGCCAAGTATCTCGATCACATGTTGATGTTTTTTGTGGATGCGGGGATGCTGATTCAACATATACAACAACAGCAAAAAGAAAAGGACGAGTGCAACAACTGCGTGGTGGTGCGTTCAGCATACCTGGCAAGAATGCTTCCTGTTATACAAGCGTTATTGCAGCACGATGATTTCAACCCACAGCATGACGCCACTGAGGAAACGGTGACCTTGTTCCGCAACATGTGGTTTCATTGCATTTTGTTCGACTTTGTCGATGGTGACATGCGTGATTGTTTGCTATCCATAGCGAAAAAGACACCTCCTTTGGTGACCAAAGCAGCATCCGATCATTTGGAAAGTGATCTCGAGTATAATTCAGTACTTGTGGGTAGTGGTGGTGGTGGAGGAGGAGGATCAACAGCAGCAGCGAATTCAGCCCGTGCTCAATCTTTGCGACAACGTTTGACAACATTTCTTGGTCCCAATTGCACCTACAGTATACGCAACATGCCATTTTCACAAGTCATGTTTACATTGGCTGTCTACCATCTCGAGATCATGCGAAGTTTTATGGGCGATTGCAGCTTTATCTTGCATTATTATTCCAATGATGGCATAGGATCTGAGCATTCATACCTTGGCCAATGTCTACAAACGATGGTGGATCTATGTGTCAACACCTTTATCAAGGAGACTCAGCAAAAGGCAGCCAACCAGGTGTTGAATGATCAACTTTGTACACAAATGCAGGCTCTATTACCCATGTGTTGCCATCGACTAAGACAAGTTCATCTCTTGGCTATCAAAGTGACCAACCGCCTTGTCAATGCGTTTCCTCAAGTGTTTTCGGAGAAGGCACTCATTACCCTTTTACTTGAATTGATCCAGCTCACTTGGTTGAGTTGTGAGGCTTGTTATCGAGACGAGGTATACATACGAGTTACATAGTCCAAAATGGCATTAGCTCATAAGAAGGCTCTCCCACTCTCTATAGTATACATCCATATACCGTTTTACATCCGATCGGGCAGGGATCACGCTCGAATTAAGTGATTATCAAGCCTATCGCCAGGAGCTATGCTCAACACTTTACGACTATGGGAAACGATGGCTTATCAAATCTATGGATATGGCATGCAAAGAAGTGACCGGATTGCTACAGGACTATCTCGCAGAATACAAACGATTCGATCCACATATGCCGATTGATACGGTTCATCTTGGGAGGTCCTTGGCTTTGGAAATTGGGAAAACGGCAGCAAAAAACCAGCTCTATGTAGGCAAGTATTGGATCAATGAATGTATCATCTTCATGCTGCTTATCCAATTACGATAGACTTTGCACCCAACGTATCATCGGTGCCTTTGGATGCATCCTCTGATTTTGTTCATGGATTCACAACAAGAATTTACCATACTGGAGAGATCAATGGGATGAATTACGTAGCTGCAGTGGATCGGCATCAAGGTAAAAAGAGATAAGTATGCATGAAAAGCATCTCCTGACCCTGTATTATAGATAAGGTGCCAACCCCAGGTAGTTTTGCATGCTACGACGAGCAATCCCCCTTTGGATTTCGGATGCTTCAGGACCTTTTGGATGATGCCAAGATGGGACGACATGTACACATTGATCGATTACATGGAACTATGCTTAGAACAGCAGCAGCCATTGTGGCATTGAAAAAGGTAGTAAACGTATACCCATAATAGTAGGTGCTCATGTTGTTACCTTACTAGGTCCATCCTGATTTTATTGCATACATTGTGCGAATCCCCGTCTATATCTTTACTGCCGAAGCCATGGAAGTAGGCACCAATGTATGGAACTGGATACTTATCGAGTGCCCTGAAGTTGAAGAACGATTGATGATCGAGATGCTGGGGATGTGGCAATGGACACAACGGCACCGAAAAGGATTGTTTTCGCCCAAAGTAAAGTAAGTTGGAAGATGCTAGTAGTGAAGATGGTTTATATATTAATGAACATCGTTTTTAGTTTTAACGACCCGTTCGAAGAACACATGACATACAAGCCCTCCGACAAATCCGATCTTGAAAGCGTGCTTCAAGAAGCTCGGTCATTGTTCATACCCCACCTCGCTTGGATCGAGTTCATTCACAGCCGGTTCAACGCTACTCGCCATATGAGAAAAAACTTGACCAGCTTGTTTATTCACTTACTTGGCAGCACGTTTCGCAATGCACATCTCATGAGGTATGGAGTAATATCATTCATAGAGGCAGCAGCTCCTAAACAACATCCTTTATTTTCAGTACGCACTCGCTTTCAAGGCAACCAAGATTCCATATGCTATGGTTGGGTCTGAAAATCCTAGAGACCGTCAACATGGAAGCATTCACAGAACACAATTTCCGAACATTGGTGTATGAAGCAGCTTTTAGCTGGTTCTGCCTTCCGCCAAAGTAGGTATATCAGTTAAACGATCAAAGCGTAGTATCTAATAACTAGGGTTCTATTAGGTGGCATTATGGGCCTCGCAAGAGTTACACGCTTCAAGAATACAAGCTGATGACCGATTTCTATCATGCATTGTCTCGAGATACGCCGCGCTTGAATCAAGTATTGACGAGTTCTCAGTTACGATTATCCCAATCAAACATTGCATCTGGAATCTATAAGTTTGTTGATGGTAGGTGATTGGATGAAGGAACGTAAGCATTGTTTGTAATGGGTCATCGTATTTAGACAAGACGCGGGATGATGTTTTGAAGCAACATAAGCAAAAACGCAAGCTACTCCTGTTATTGGTGGAAAATGAACTATCAAGGCTATCCGTTTGGTGCAATCCATTGAATACGGTTGGCCATGGACATCCGCCTTGCTTTGTCGGAAAAGCCGAGAAAAGTATTACTACCGATGTAAGTATACATTTTTATGTATAGATTCATTTTGGCTGATCACTGTATGAAAAGGATGGATGGAAAGAAATTGTGCGCTTTGCTTGGCAAATGGAACCAAAATTGGCCGTCCAGCTGGGATCGCGATTTGTTCAGCCTGCCATGTTCCACGAGCTTCATCGTCTCATTGCTAATAATTCATTGGATGTGGTGGATTGTCCTGATGCTCTTGTCATATTACTGGGGAATGGTATACTTCCAGGTGCAAAGCTGGATCTAAAGGTAAGCAAAGCTATATGATGGGCACAAATGTATACGTTAACTAACAAGGTATCTCTCTACGATTAGTACCTTCAATATTGGTCTGCTGTTCCTGCCATTACGGCTGCCAACTACTTTTTGCCACCTTTTCAAAACCATCCAAGCATTCTACAATATGCCATGCGTGTCCTTGAATACTACCCGGTCGACTTGGTGTTCTTTTATGTTCCTCAGATTGTTCAGGCTTTAAGATACGATGAATATGGCTATGTTGAAAAGTACATCATGGAAGCGGGACAAGTGTCACAGCTATTCGCCCACCAAATCATATGGAATATGCAAGCCAACTTTTACATTGATGCGGATAAGGAATGTAAAAAGGTGAGACATTCACTGCTACGACTCTTTTGCGTTGTGTCGCTTATGTATATGCATGTTAGGCCGATCCATTAAAGCCCACTCTGGAGCGAATCATCAAGAATTTGGTTGATTCTTTCACTGGTGAAGATCGCTCGTTTTACGAACGTGAATTCAAATTCTTTGGAGAGGTGACAGCTATATCGGGTTATTTGAAGGAGTACATCAAGTTTGGTCAAACCGAAAAGAAGCCGCTACAAAAAGTATGTCTATATTGCCGTCAATCTATCATGATGAACTCACATTCGACATCGCTCGTAGCAACGACTGGATGAAGAATTGGCAAAGATCAAGGTTGAAAAGGGCGTGTATCTTCCAAGTAATCCTGATGGGGAAGTAAAAGAGATTGACCGTTCTTCTGGTAAACCTCTTCAAAGTCATGCAAAGGTACGTATAGACTATCTCACTCTTTTACTTATAAGCATACGGTACTCACTCGTTTTTGAATGATTAATGTACAGGCCCCTTTTATGGCGACCTTCAAGATCCAAAAAGCGGACCAGCTTATTGACTTGGGTGCCATTTTCAAAGTGGGCGATGATTGTCGACAAGATGTTTTGGCGCTCCAATTGATTGCTGTCTTCAAGAATATTTTCACCAGCGTGGGCCTTGATTTGTACCTGTACCCCTATCGAGTGGTTGCCACTGCTCCTGGTCGTGGTGTGATTGACGTTATCCGAAATGCTATTTCACGTGATCAACTCGGTCGAGAAAAGGTCAACAACATGTACGATTACTTTGTTGCAAAGTATGGGACTCCCGATACACCGGCTTTTCAACGTGCACGGACCAACTTTGTGCAAAGCTTGGCTGCATATTCAGTATTGTCATACCTTCTTCAATTTAAAGACCGGCATAACGGCAACATTATGATTGATTCCGAAGGCCATATTCTGCATATAGGTAAGTCCCCAACAAAAGGCTATGTGAGGGATATGGGTGTTCATACATGTTTATACCAGATTTTGGATTCATCTTTGACATTGCTCCTGGTGGTATTACTTTTGAGAGCTCGCCATTCAAGTTGACCACTGAAATGGTTCAAGTTATGGGAGGTGGAGCTGATGAACAGGCCTTTAATCAGTTTTCTCAATTGGTGGTCAAAGCCTATCTTGCATGTCGTCCCTATGCTGGCCAAATCTGTCAACTTGTGACCTTAATGTTGGAATCGGGGTTGCCATGTTTCAAGGGTGAAACTATCCAGCGGATGCAGAATCGTTTTCAGCTTGGCAGATCCGAGAGAGCTGCTGCAGATTTTATCATGTTACGTATCAAGGATTCTTGCGAAAATCGACGTACGGTCATGTATGACTATTTCCAAAAGCTGACAAATGGTAAAGCTATGCCATCATTCCAATCCACTTAACATCATCACTCATGGCATTTTGTTCCTTCTTGTAGGAATACCATACTAGTCGACATGATGGTAGTAGAGAGGACATTGGATAATAAAGGGCAGGATGCTGTAGTGTCTCATATATTTGTTGTACGAGTAAATCCATGTTTGTATCTACGTGGTACGATGGCGGTGGTGGAGTGACACACACAAAAAGTATATTGCATGATCATCTCAATAGCCAATTACTACTATTATACACAGCCTAATGCACATCTATTGCAACAGTGATGGGAAAAGGTCCCGGCATGATGAAAAAAGGGGTGGAAAGAAGGAAAAAAAAGTGGTGTCATCTCATAATAAAACAGGGCTGTGTCGTCAAATCAGAATGCAACACATGCAACACTGTGCTAATTGAATCACCACTCGTAGCATTTTGTTTACCTATTTCTGATGCCGCTATTATTATATCATGTCAAGCAGGGCAGCGACTGAGACAACACACGTGGCAAAGCTTTAAAGGAAGTCTATGTACCTGTTGCATAGCTTCTTTTTCTCTTTATACAACACACTCACTCATGGCATTTCGCAATCGGCATTCCTTTTTCTCAATACCCTTTTTTACATTCCTTCTTTTATTATTCCACATTGCCCATGCCGGCTTCCAACCCGTCTTACAAGAAACAAAACCAATCGACTTTGTCGAGAATGTACTAGAGCCGTCCGAAAACTATTGTAATGTGAGTGCCTTCACACTAAGCAACTTGCGATGTATAGGCTGTCACCCCCCACTAACGATAAAGCTATAGCCATCGGGTCAAATTGAAGATACGTGTTGCGACTTTCGCAGTGTGGAGGAGCTTCAACGGGACGCGTTTGACAAGATCCAAGCCCTCGTTCATTCCAAATTCTTCCGGTATTATAAGGTAAGTGGGTACACATAACAAGGCAATAAAGAAAAAGATGGCATGATGGTAATAGAGATTCCTTTTTGTAGATTAACTTGTGGCGAGAATGTCCTTTTTGGAATGAAGATGGATTTTGCATGAATCGGGATTGTGCAGTGGAGACAACGGATGAGGTATGTATAGATAACATGATCAACGGATGGATTACTAAGCAAGCATACAATACACATCTCTACTTTAGTCATCACTACCAGAAGAATGGCGTCAACCTGCATTGAGCGCTGTTCAGATTTCCCCGAAAGGATCGGTAATACAACAATGATGGTATCCTGGCTACAATCTCTATTGACACCTTTTATAGGGATTTCAGCCTTTTCAAGAATGCAAATATAAAGATCAAGACTTTTGCCTATTGAATGACGAGTTTGATTCAGGTATAACTAACTTGGGCTTTATATATGCATACAAGGATCGATACTCATTGTTTTTGTATGTAGAATGTGTCTATGTTGATTTGACTGAGAACCCAGAACGCTTTACCGGATACGCAGGACAATCATCAGCACGTGTATGGAATGCCATTTATCGAGAAAACTGCTTTAATGTGGTGGACAAGATGACTGAAGGGTGCCAAACATGCAACAACAACAACCAACTCGGCCAAAAGACATCAACCGCCACTTCACCTAACTTTGCATCTGTCCCCAGCAATACGGATCAACTACGCCATTTCTTGAGTGACATTGCTGAAAAACCCGATGAAGGAGATGAAGAAGTGTGCTTGGAGAAACGTGTTTATTATCGATTGATATCAGGTAATAAGAGGCTGCTGCTGCTTTTTGGAATGGATGGCGGGCTTACCCAGGGGAGAGAATAGGTTTGCATTCATCCATCTCCATCCATATTTGCGACGAATACTTTGATCAAAGCACAGGCCAATGGGTAAGATAGAAAATGAAATACACGATTGTGTGTGTGTGTGTGCTTACACGTACTCTTTTAGAAACAAAATCTCGACTGCTTTGTCAACAGGATTGGATCACATCCCGAGCGCTTGCAAAACATCTATTTTACGTATGCTGTAGTCGTACGTGCAGTACAAAAGTTGGGAGGATACATGAAGGCATACAACTTTTGTACGGGGGATGATAAGGAGGATCAAGCAACCAAGGTAGGTTATTTCCATGGTGGCTATAAAATGGATCTCTCGTTGACACTTTTTGATATTAGAATGCCGTCCTGGATTTGATCAATACGTTTAGTTCATGCCCTACCACCTTTGATGAAAGCACCATGTTCCAAGGTCCCGATGCTAAGGTTTGTATACATGTGCATATGACTTGTTTACAATTGGTATTAAACTTTTGTTCTTGTAGGCATTGAAGCTCGAATTCAGGGATCATTTCCGTAATGTGACAAGCATCATGGATTGTGTTGGCTGTGAGAAATGTCGACTCTGGGGCAAGATTCAAACCACTGGATTGGCAACGGCATTGAAAATCCTTTTCTCATACGAGGAGGATAGCCTTGAGTAAGCTTTAATCATGTGATCTCAAAATGTGCGTTTAGGACTAACATCTCACACACCCCATAGTCCTTTACGCAACCCTGGCCTTCTTCAACGCACCGAAATTGTTGCCCTGTTCAATACGCTTAACCGTTTCACTGAGAGCTTACACGCCATCGAGCGATTTAGAGAGCTTTATTATGAGCGTTCCCATCCTACATCACAGGTAATGTTTCAATGAAGATATCATTATGTGGATGCTAATAGCTTTATGTTATAGGTTAAGGGTGCATCATTTATCTACAACTTGCTATCTAAAGGTGCAGCTAAACTTGAGAGCACTTTGGCACAGTGGAATATACCTTTACCAAGTGTCATGCGTAGATTATTAGATACATTGATTCCCTCGCACTAGTAATACTAATAAAAGCATTCAATGAATAAGCATGTGAAATGTGATATTGCCAACTCCCCAATGATTATCAATGAAACATGAATGATTATCAGATTATGACTTTGGGTAATAAAAGAGGGAGAGAGGTTGTTGTTCTTCTTATCTAATAGGCGTATTGTTGTGTGGATGTGGTGTATATGTGCGTTGTATATATGTATACGTGTGTGTGTGTGTGTAATTAGCGTGATGAATAGGGTTGGTATCTGTAGTATCTATTACTCTGTGATGCGTTCAAGCAATTTGCTAGCCAATTGTGCATTCCTTGCAATGTTCACCTTGCCAGCACCAAGCGTAGGATCACCAAGTGCAGGGAATCCAAGTTCGTCAAGATAGGCCCTTTGACTGCGTCGGCTCAAGGAGTGATTGAATGCAGGTTCAGAGCATGCGGTGATGAGAATGCTCTTGACGGCATCAATGACAGCATAATTTTGACCGCTGACAACAATTTGATTCATCTTGGGAAGAAGCGCTTCATACACAAGCGCGAAGACTTCAGGGATGGAGACAGCTGCTTCAGCAAGGAAGCTGTACAAGAACAGGCGTTCGGATTCATTCTCGGCTGTGTTGAGTAAAGCAACCAATAAGGACACCAAAAGTAATGCCGTGGTATTATCAGGGATCTCAAGGGCATCAAAGAGTCGTACATGTTGCAAGGGTGATGATCCAACAAAGGCGCCATTTGTTGTTGTCGTGAGAGCTGCACCTGATGCAATCATGGCAACAGCATTGCCCGCTTCCACATTGGCAGCCGTAGCGGCAGCAGCAGCATCAAGCTGATCCACATCATTGATACATGCCAAACGTAATAATTCTCGTAATGCATTGTTCTTGGCAGCCAATGGCAATAAGCCTGCTAGATAACCAAGTGTGCGTGCTTCAACCATGTTTTGTTCAAGTGACTTTTTGCAATCGATCTCGAGGAAAGTGGTCAAGCACTGGAAGACGACATCCTTGTTGTAGCTGCTGTTGTTGTGATAATGGCTGCTGCTGTGATGTTGCATTCCCTTGAGTAAAACACCTGCGACAGCAAATGAAAAATGCGTCTCAAAGCTCACACCACTAATGGCATCGAGTTCCTTGGCAATATCTCCAAGAGGTACACGTGCATCCATTAATACATCCATCACGGGTCGATAAGCAAACACCTTGTGTGCGTCAAGAGCACGAAGGACCGATTGAAGGAATTCAGCTGCAGGAGCAAAGATGGCTGGATGACCCATTTGGACGAGTGAAATGGCGAGCCAAAACAGGGGTTGCAGGTATCGTGAATCGGGTGGCAGATTATCAATGACGTTGCTAAGACACATCATGATGCTGACGATCAAGCTTGAATCGCTCTCGTTAAAGATGGCAAGGGCACCACGCAAAGCAACCAGGACTTGATAAATAAGATCATCATCCACTTCATCTTGGGCAAGACAACCAAGGACTACAAACGAACGTGGTTGAATAGCAGGGTTGAATTGGAAAGCTGTGCTTGCCACAAGACCCATCCATCGTGCACGCCACATGTTTGCAACATCCACTGAAGGTGCACCAATGTTGACAGCTTCAAGTAATAAACGAATGATGCTTTCAAGGGAAGACAAGTTGACGGTATCAGCAACATCGGTCATCGTTTCTTGCGTAATGGTGAATGCATTTGCATGCGGCTTGGTCAATCCAAAGTAGACACGATTCTTGCTATCGCACAAGTCATTCAAAACAAAATGAAGCTTCTTGATGTTTTCATCCGATTGTGGCATGCCAGTGCACAAGGTATGGATCATGTTGACGACCAGCTCATGAATGGATGCACGAATCAAGGTAGGGCCTGTACCAACCAACATGGTCACAATGTGGAAGATTTCTGGTAGATAGGGCTTGCCAGGTCCAATATTGTTGAAGGATAACATCAGCACAAAACGTAACAGAACAGCAATCTCGGCCCATGCTGGATGTTCAGTCAAGCTGCGACAAGGTCGTAAAGAGGTATGCTGAATCACACGTCGTAATCGGCTAATCACCTTGCCACGCACTGAAATACTCGACATGGTTACAATCGTATCAGCCATCACTTCAGCTTGTGGAGATCCAACACCGTGCTCAACAGAGTATTGTACAAATGCATCGATGATCAAGTTGATCATATCATCCACCTTGGCAAGGGTCTTCCAAACCTTAGCTTGCACGTGCTTGTACATCTGTATACATCATCACCCACTATTAGTTCCTATATACACCACCGCCTTATGTTTCAGTATACTTACATCCGATCGTGTCACTGTCAATTCAATGAGTAGACGCAAAATATCCTTCGTCTTGGCCAAATTCTTGTTATTGTCATCGGGTGTTGCGCGACTGAACAATGCCATATTGCGTAGCCAAGGTGCCATGTAAGCCAAACATAGCTGTCGCATCAATTCACTCGACTTGTTGAAGCCGACCAAACATTCATTCAAGAACTCCAATGTAAGATATTGCTCCGTGGATGCCAAACTCTCGCTAATGCTGACAATGAAATCGGTGCTATTGGCAGGGATACACAAGTCTACATACATAGCCATGAGTACTTTGATTCCCATCCTAGAAATAGCCCCCAAACTTACCTCGTGTATTCAGCAATTGATTACCAACATCGAATCGGAAGGTTAAGCTCAATGCATAGAGCAAATTGTATGCTGCCAAACGTAAGCCGGGATCATCACTGCCAATATTCAAAAGTGACATGTTGAGTAGTCGGCCTGGTACATCATTGGGTCGAATGGCACGTTCATTGGGTCCACCAGGCTTGGATGCTTCATATCGGTTCTTGTTGTAGCGCAAAAGTGCCAAGATGGCATCACGTTTGGAAGCCGACAACACCATGGATGACTTGCCATGGTCATACTTGATCACAAGTTCTCCTCCACCATGCTCATGCTTCGTATTTGGCAAAGGCTCCATGTCATCAATATCTGAGATATGGTACACGTCGTTGAAGATAGTGTGCAATGGCAGGTAGACTTCTTGCTTACGCACCTAATAGTAGAATACAATCATGAATAGGCTGCCAAACGGTCCTTCCATCAACCACCAACTTACCGTAATAAGCTGCAAATGCTCCTGGCCAACCTTGACAATGACAGGTACAGAGGATGATTTAAGATTCACCATGCGTGTCACGGGTGAAAAGGTGGTGTGGGGTGCACGCTCGAGATCAATGGTTTCCTTGGGCAAGTGTACTTCTGAAGGAGCAATGCGCTCATGTAGCTCAGCTAACGTAATTGCAAATTGTGCTCGCTTGACAAGTCGATTGACGATTTCACGTGGTAGTTTGGCAATGTATCGCTGCGTAAAGGAGTTGCAATTGTACAAATGGACGGCCACAAGGTAATCATTCATCTCAGTAAAGATCAATTGAAAGAATTGGGTCAACCAATGAGTAGGGATGGCGTGGGATGCATTGAACCGGGTAAGATCGAATAAAAGCTCGAAAGGTCGGTTGAGATGTGGTTCCAGTACCTATAATGGATGCATTGTGAGAATGCATATACGTATATGAAGCATTGTATAATTTACCCGAAGCATGTAATAAATCAGCAACTCGAAATCACAGGTCTCAGCATCCACATTGCGAGTGATCAAATAAAACACAGGACGTCCACCCTTGGATACGCCAGCATGATAAAAGATATTCTTGGAGCTGATGGGTGATACATCACGATGGCTGTTGCGGCGGATGAATTCACTATAGTCGTGGTTGCTATTGGTGATGGCATAGTTGCGTGAAAATGAGAGCTCGTTGTCTGCAAGGTCACTTGGCCGGCCAATTTGTGCAATAAGTGTCGATAACTTATCAAGTGTCTTTTTCCATTCGAGTAGCGATTGCTGGTTGGTGGTGGTTGCTGCGCTGCTCTTGTTGCCATTGTTGTTATTGTTGTTGCTCTTGGCCTTACGTGTTGCAAGCTCACGACTCATTCGTTCAATGTTCTCATACAAATAGCGGTGTAAACGATTGTGTCCTTTTTGGTCCATGTGTGCAAGTGCTACGTTCTTTTGATCACGAGGTTGAACGGCTGTAGAAATCTCACGCAAAAAGCTGGTGACCTTGTAAATGTTGTCAGTCACAAAGTCGTTGAGCACGATCATATGGGTTTCCTTGACACCAAATAGAACGTTGTTGGCAAGATTCTGCATCACACGTGTTGCTTGTAATAACAACTTTCGCACGTCTTTGTTGCGTGGTGTGGCTTGCTTGGAAAGACCAGCGCTGTCGGGTGTCACAATAGCAGGACCAAAGAGTCGCAAAAACACAAAGCTACCAATGGCCGTGTTCTTCGCTTCTGAATAACGCTTATATACTGCACTGCCAATCAATGACAATTCTTCACGGAAAGACCTGTCATAGATGAATTACTACGTAAGCTTATTGATCATGGTAATCAATCCAAAGGTATAACTTACGGTGGTGCATGGGAAGCTGATGCACAAATGGCATTCAATAAGATCTCCGTGGCACGAATAACATTCTGCTTATTACGCATAAGATCATCACTTGGACCTAGCTTTTGAGGATCAAGCTCCCAGGTCGTTTGGTCGTCTGGCAACGCATTGATGGCCTCCATGGCAGGTTGCAACGTGATACGCACATAATCAACACACACCGATTTGGCATACGTCGATAGCAAGCGAGTGGACATGGTTGTACTACGGAATAATGTAGCTTCTTGCTCGGTGGATAAGATCTCCTTGTCAATAGCAGCTTGCAAAAGCGGCACCACATGATCACGTGATTCAAACACAGCCAACAGCGTTTCAGCCAATCCAGCCGCCTCAGTAGCAGGGCAAACATCACATAATGCCATCACCACATCCATATCAGCTTCTACCACCATCTATAGGATGAACAAAGGTAAGCCATTATCCATCGATATATAGATGCACACTTACATCCACCAACTTTTCAAAGCGATCTGCCATAACGTTTTCAGCTAACGTCTCAAATTCTGTGCCTTGGTTTAGGATGTTGGTCAAGACTTGCATGAATGCTGCACGTGTACGTGTATCCTCGTGATAGCCCATTGCCAACGAGTACTTTAGACCAGCGTCCACGTTGGCACTCAATAAATTGGACATGGCAAGAATGGTGGAATCCTTGAGTGGCGATAGGTCTTGATAATTCTCGGGTGGTTTGCTAGCCGTGAGCACCTCTTTGTTATTCTTGATCACCGTAGCATTGTTGAGCTCAATCTCATTCAAACGACATCGATTAAGGAGCTTCAAGAAGAATGTAAAGTACTTGTAAAAGAGCTTGCTCTTGACTTGATTACTATCAGCATCACGCAATGGCTCCGAAGGCTGCAGTGGCAAATGTTGTAATAACGCAACAATGGCTTTGAGACATGCTTGATCCAAATCTCGATGCAACTTCTCGCTTTGGGCTACATCTTGCATAAGATGGCTGCTCTTGGAATCAGCCTTTTGCTAGTAGAGGACACATCAGTCTCGAGGAAAAAAGACACGCATGACTACTACTACTTACCAATGCAAAATCGCTTGTCCATTCAACCATGAGCTCCAACAACTTGTTACGCAGCCTCATTTCCTCACGGATGATAATCTTTTCCTTTTTGGTCATGATGGTCTCGACAAGATGGCACATTTTGATCTTGATACGCAACACGTGGAAACTGCTTGCCGGCAACTTGTTGAGATAGTGGGCAAATTGACGCACCAAGGTGCTAAACTCGATACTCAAAAGACAATCGTTTGGATCCACGAGACGATCGAGAATAAGCTTGAGTACAAGGACGGCTTGTTCCACGAACAAAGTATTGCGTGCCGATGGGATTGCTTCACGCTCATGATTAAAGCAGCGCGCCATGGTCTTTTCCAAATGTCGAAAGAGGATAGCATACAATGTAGGCGACAAGTCTGATCCAAGAATTTCCTTGACACCTTCACGAATAAACACATTATCGGATACCAGCAAGTTGGTCATTTCGGCAATGAATCCATCCACCAACATGGCAGGTTCTGAAGATGCAGACGAGGATGCCGATTGACGTCGTCGATCACTGTTGCTACTACTACCCTTGCTAGGCACAGTAGGTGTCATGAGGCAACAGCCTCCCAATGCTGCAAGGAATCCCGTATAATTTTGCCATAGCGTTTGCTTCTCATCATCCATTTCAATACGAACGCCATGATTAGATGCATTGGTAGTGCCTGGAACAGGTGCTGAAGAACCAGCGGTTTTGACAGCTGTGGGCTGTGGCGATGTTGAGGATGATGAGGAAGATGTACCACTTGTTGTTGCTTTTGTTGATTTGACGACTTTTTTGGGCGTCATGCCTGGAGACACATCTTGTCCCGAATGGTGATCATTGTCGTCATCGTCGTGATGGTGATGATGGTGATGATGGGATGCTTGTGCAGCGGCAACGCGTGCAGCATTGCTGGCAGCCAACAATTGGGTAAGCATTTTCCATCGTTTCCATGTCTCTTCCCAAGCAGCAAGAGTACCAGGTGTATGCTGAGTAATGAGACGCATGTATTTGCGAATACGCTTTTGTTGCACCTTGCGTCCCAAAAACACTGAATCCTCTGAAGCCAATCCCGAATACACTGGAAGATTACAAAGGAGCGTAATTTGATTTTGTTGTGGTGGCTCTTCATCATCACCCACTAAATGGGCTTCCTCACATAGATAACCAAGACATTTGATGGCATCAGAGCACACATCGGGTACCGGCCAGCATAATGACACGAGCAATGCAATTTCCAAGGCTACGGATGCTTGTAATCTTTCACGCGTATCAGCTCCTTCAGTGACACGATGCTACATGAAACAAATATTTGGGTCAATTTGCATGATCCTAATACAGATCTATATTTATGTGTACCTGTTGTCCTTCCAAAAATGTATTTCGTGCCACAAACAATTTCATGAGCAGGTTAAGCAATGACTTGAGACCTTCTTCACCCTGCTTATTGTCCAAGATTTGCTTGGCAAGGATAAACACGACCTTGCTTGAGACTCTCCAAAAGTTGACCATCACATAGCGATCAGGGCCCCATTGAGTGATGTTTTCTGGTACATGCAACTTTGCAAGACATTCATGGATGGATTGACGGATACCTTGGTCGGGATGATGTTGAAACAAGGTTGCCATGGCAGTCATGACGGCTGCTGTTTCATCAATGGTTGGGTCATTGTCGTTTCTACGCAACAGCACAAGCAATGGATCCACACGAAACAGTCGTAAAAGATCTTGCAACAACTCGATGCGATGCTGAGCGCCAGATCGGAAAATGATAGCACGTCCTTCAGGTGAAGTACCAACACGTCTTGGTCCTGGCGGTGGTGATTGTGCAGCAGCTGCACCAGCCGCCACGGCTGCTGTTGTTGAGGATGGGATGGGTGTCACTGGTTGCTGGGCAATGTTCAAGATGCTACTCGTATCCTTTCCTGATGCATTCAACTCCGCATTCATGGTTTGAAGGAACAGCTTGCGTAGTGGTGAGCAAATGTACTTGTACAAGGAACGCAAGCAAGGGTTCCATGGCAACCGATTCTCATCACGTGCGATTTCCAAACATGCCTTTACGAATGCCAATTTGAAAATGAGTGGGACGCTTTCTTCAAGACATTGTGGAATCAAATGCTGTAACGTATTGTCGGGATCCAACCGAATGCGTGCAAGAATATAGTCCGTGACCAACACTTGGTGATTGATAATGTACCCCAAACTCGCTGCCGTGGCAATATCAGCTGCAATGTTGCGACTGAAATCCCATACTTTTTCTCGTAAATCATCCTCAATATCCGCTGCAATATGCCGTAGCACACTATCCTCGGTAGGTGGTACATAAGTTGCTGCCTTGCATAGATCGACATAACAAATGGCTGCAATATCGGCTGTCTTTGTGGTTTTCAATGACTTGCGTAGCATACTCAAGAAACTCGTCTATGAAGAAAACATGTATAAGCAACACGAGTTATATTACTTTATGGTTTTCCTTTCACTTACCCTTCGATTTTGGAGAGATGGATTATCGAGGAAGGCTTGTAACAGGAGATCTTGAGACAATACAAGGAGAATCGTTTGTACAGGCCATAGGATCGCTTTTTTGCGTGGATTGTCAGCAGCCGAATTGCACATATCAAACAAGATCTCGGATCCAGCCACAAGTCGATTATTGCTCGCACATAGCTCATCAAATTCTTCAGGGTACGTTTCAATCCACCGCCAAATAGCCTTTCGCATCATCTTTGAAAACAACAATTTGCCCTGGCGCTTCATTTGCAAGAAATATGAGCTCAATTCTACCATAGGAGCGATGCATTAGTCCTTGATCCCATCCATGAATGCTCCTTTCTTACCTGAGAGTACAATTTGTACACGTTGTCTATTCAAGCAACTGAATTCCAGCATGCGAATCTCGGGTGGATTAAGTTCAGAGCCTTCGCCCATGGCACCAAGGATATGTACAGCATTCTTAATCTTTGCATAATACGTTGACCAATTGCTTGCACTGACATAATAAAGGACACGGCCTGCCGTCTTGTAAATGTCGAGAGTGATTGACAATGTCTTTTGATCCATGTGACCACTGATAGCGGGCGATAACGTATCAATTGGGTATTCCGAAGGTGTGGATGTATATTGATCGTTGGCTTCTTCAATCAAATGGCTCTGATATAGAAATCGTCCAATCAATGCAAGTAGATAGGTGACAAGTGCTTCATCCAAAGGTGGTGGATCAATCATTCGGCTGTTGTTGTTATGTCGTTGATCATGGGTCGAGTCATCCTCCTCATCCTCCTCATCCTCATCTTGGCTATCGTCTGGATCATGATTATCGAGTGCTGTAATAGAGGATACGGATCGACGATTGTCATTGTTGTTGTTGTTGTTGTTGGGACTCTTGGATCGCCCATAACCTGAAGATACAGGTGCCTCAAGGAATTCACGACCTTCAGCTATGGATGACATGGCACCTGTGGCACTGGCAGCAGCCATGGCTTCAGCTGTATTGCTTGCATCGGTGGGTCGACGTCGCATGCTTTGACTCGTCATACTACCGCTGCTGGTATCGCCTCCATTACTATTACGAATGCTGCGTTCTCGATATGTTTTCCAATGATGTTGCATGCATGCTGATAAAAGTCGAAGCACGAATAATTGAGATTGAAGCACATCAAGGGGAATGTGTTGTTCAAGTGGAGATGTAGGTGTTTGATAACTCTATACCGGAAACCATGCGTTATCATTGGCTGAAGATGTGTGCGTGTGTTCATAGATATACCTTGGATACATTCTCAAGCACAGTGCCGAGCGAATTTGCGATAGTTGAGAGTTTATAGCGAGAAAGTTCAATGATAGCGGCCACTATTATTCCCACAGTGAGTCTTTTTATGTATCACTCATGTAAGCGTCGTATCTTACCCGTTTGTTGAACAATGGGGTCTTGCTCGAGACTTTCAATCTTGCGTCCACTGTTGATGGGAAGCTATGTATCGAGATGGGAGAGTGAGTGGGCGGGGAATGCTGCTCGAGATAAAGAAGGCTACATACTCGAACCGCGACGCGATTGATCAAGCTAACAATGAGTTTGGTGTTGGAACGCATGTCGAGAGGGATGACTGATAAAAGGTGCTGAACGATTCACACGCTACACGAGGGAGAGAGCAACAGACGCACACAGACGCAGACTATGAACGTGCCAGTGAATTGAAAAGAGGAAAGAAAAGAGAGAGAGAGAGAGAGATAAAGAGATGGATTGCTGGTTGCCAGAGAGTGGACGGGGTCAAATAGGGCGCATGCACTGCACGGGCCGAGGCAAATGAAAAAGCAAAACGAGAAAGAGAGAGAGAGAGAGAAAGGGATTGTGTGTGTGTGTGTACGTGAAGATGTGTTGTATGTAGGTGCGTGTGTTACTATGTCCAAAGTTAATGTGATGGCCCAGACAAGTGGTAGTAAAGCGGAGATACACTTACAAAGTATTCTCTTTTCTCACATGCGTTTCTGTGAATGTGTGTGAGAGAGGGATCAGCAAGCACCTTGTTGCGTTTTAACCCCCCCCCCCCTTGACAGGTAAAAAAGTAATAGGAATCTCCACGTTCAGGAACCGATATTGCCCCGAGCACTCGTTTTATAACCTCCCTTGACACGACCCTGTTAACATGATCTCTCATTCTCCTCTCTCTCCCTCTCCTAATCCCTTTCTCTTTCTTAAACCCCTATAGCCTCCCAAACGTGGCATTGGCTATCTTGGTTTGGCTCATTCAGAACCAAGGTTCTTTGTAACGAAATTTAAGGTTGCACATTGTTATACATGACGAATCGCATGATTGGCTGCGGATCTACAATATAGAGCTCTGGTGCAACTTAAAAGTTAAAAAGCACAAGCACACGTAAAATGGCGCGTCAAGTCAGATATTGTAACTGTATTTGGATTCATGCAAAAGCATATTGTATGCTGATGCCATCTTGCTTTTTTCGTTTTTCGCCTCCTTTTGTTTCATTGTATAGCCCTTCTCGACAACAGCTATATATATCCATGGACGAATAGCTTGCAAAGTGATGGGTCCAAAAACTTGGGTACCTTTTTAACCCCCCGAAACTTATTGCATGTCGCCGATTTGTTTCATCACTTAACATTGCATGAAAAGCTATCATGACCTACACAAGAAATGACAGCTGCATTGTTGTTACACGCCACTAAGCGTTCTTTAACACTGTTTTCACGGTAAGAATTAATCAAACTTTCTAACGCGTAATGATGACAGAGAAAAAAACATGCCATATTACCCTCTTTGCGGAAGTTAATGCGGTACAGAAATCATACGACGACGGCATTGATCTGCCTTGTCAAACCTTGTATCCCACCTACCATGTAACACGCTTCACACGACGCGACATCTTCTATGAGCGGTGCCATTGTCGGCATTATCAGCGCGCGCACATGTAATAATTCGCCCGCAATACATCGAATGCTATTAGAATGATAAAGTGTAATCAATTGGCCATACGATTCTTATACTCGTGCTATGCCATATTACTCAAGGCGGTGGTATCCATGTATACCTCAAACAGCATGTTGTCCACCATCATTCATATGTAACTTTAATATTGGATTGTGCGAATCAGATTGCTCGCCTATTATTGGCACCTATTGAATAAATCACAGCTTCATTTACCAACAACTCCTTGGTCTGTCATTTATTTAAGATAGCTAATGGCGCGGAATAAAACCCACCCTACAAGAGAAACTTGTAAGCCAAGCTACTTAAGGTATACGGTGGGATACTAGAAGTAGGACTTGTTCTGTCGCACAAATCCAATCCATAAACGGTTCTATTGTAATGAAATCTTCACACAAGTTTGATATACATGAAAAGTGGCTCTTGACGTTTTGCTTTGTACCGGATGCGTCCGGTCTATTTGCCACTTTGGTAAATGCCACTCATTCTCTGAGAGGATAAAAACTTGGAGCTATCTTTAAACACCCTTGTGCCTCGACAATACCTGATCTTCTTGGTTCCTTCTTTGTGTTACCATGGGTGGCAACTATCATGACCCAAGTAAACCTCAATGATGGGTGGTGTGTAAAATGTAATAGAGCTATTATGAAAAATAAGGACATACCCTAAAGAATTCAATCCTTTTTCCAGGTGTGTCGTCCCACATCACGTAAGGGATTATTCATTTACATGGCACAAGAGCGTAATAAGATCTCATTGTATCGATGTATGTACGTATGATGAGTACCACCATTCAGCCAAAGAAACCGTATCCATGGATACCATATAACCTTTGAGCTCACATGATGGTGAAAATGATAATGGTGTAATGTTCAAAGACAATGTACATTGGTTCGCATGTCAGCTGCTATTACAACATCGTGCCGCTTCCTTCAAAGCTATCCTCTTCTTGACAAGATGATCATAACAGCAATCATCAAAAAGATCCAAAAAGAAATCACCAACTGCAATGAGTAAAGATCGTATCACCCAGGAGGATGAGCCATGTTTATATAAGCATGAAGTGCTTGATCCATCATCAAGAAACGCGACTGCTAAAGTGAAGAACCCCTTTTGAATAATGACCGTGAAACGATTTACTAGCATCATTGCATAATCAGCCATCCAATATCGCAGTGCATGAAAGAAAGGTGGCAACGGAAGTGATTTAATTTTAAGTATATGTCGTGAAACCTATCATGAGAAGAGCATGCTGTTCGCACAGAAGCCCAACACGCCCACAGTCGGAGGGATCACAAGATCGTGTTAGCCCATTGCATAACCTCTCGATGTTCTTGATCTTCCATAATATGATCCACGTATTTACATAATATCACAAGGTGCTGTTGGCCCAGCCAAGTTGGTTTGTTGTCATAAAGACCCCACATTTGATTGTAAAGTTTAGAGATACAGACACCTTTATGTTTTACCTATGCTGTAAGCGTGACGGAGTTGCCTTTTTCCTAGTGGATGGTGTCGGTTGCATGAACAGAAGGATGAAGAGCTGAGTGTAATGGCAAGTGGTAGTTACACACGAACATCCTTGACAGGTTGTTGCACAAATGGATCATGATCATGATTGCCTTGGGGAAGTTAAGTATACAACATCCAAAAGTGAAGGTGTGTCAAGGTTTGTGTATGGCAATAATGGCTCAATATCGCATTTTGAAACTTGCACACAAGGTGCACTAGACTCAGCCGAGCAACTTTGTTCTCATAAAGACCCCACGTTTCATTGTAAGATTTTGAGGTACAGACACCTTTATGTTTTCACTATGGTGTAAGCGTGATGCTATATGGAAAGTGACCTTTGTTCGTTGTCAAGTAGCTGGACCATGCAGAGGAGCGTGTTTGTGTAACACGCTCGATTCTGCATGACTGAAAGGGTGGATGCATGATACTTGTACACTATTTAATAATAGTTCACATATTGGCAGCTGATAGCATCTTCTTTCCGTTCGCCATTGTTGCCCAAACCAACGCATACGAACGATTCCCCTGATCCAGCCTATCATCTTCATCCTTCAACTTTCTTGCCGAGGGGATTTGACCGAGTAATGCTCAAACAAAAAACATCATCCAATGTCCAAAGAATCAAATTGGTAAGTTATTTGTAAACAGCCACTTGATAGCCCATTCCTCCCATTCACCTTTGTTGTCCAATCCAATGCATACGAACGATTGTCCTGCTCCAGCCCATCTCCACCATCATTTAACTTTCTTGATCCGATGAGATTTGACTGAAAAACGTTCAAGCACAAGTGTCATCCAAGCATGAGTAAATTGTTGTTGATTTCCACTTCTTCCACTCAGCTTCTTCCCTCTTCCTCCCGTTCTCAACTGTTGGTCCCCATTCAAGTACAATTACCCACCTGCAAACCATTGTCCTGCTTCAACCCATCATGTCAATCCTACAATTGTCTTGATCCGATTGTCTTTGACTGAATGGCTAAGTCCATGGCGTGTACACAGCCTTTTTGTCACTCTCCTACAACACACGAGTCTCTTAACACAACACCTTCTCTTGTACACTCCACCACCACAATCGGGCGTAACAGCATCCATTCCAGCAAGGTGTTTGACTCCATTGTCTCAAGTTACTTGCATCAACTTGCCTTACAGCCTTTTGCATCGGCTTCACCACCAATAAATTGAAGAGAGCTCATGCCAAGAGAGAAAGGACTTGTGCCAATTGATTGCCTTGTCATCCACATCAGCTTCACCACCAATAAAATGAAGAGAGCTCATGCCAATAGAGAAAGGACTTGCGCCATTGATAGTCTTTGTCGTCCATATCGGCTCCACCATCAACAAAATGAAGAGAGGACTTGTGCCAACGTTGGTAATCTTGTCATCCGCCACCAATAGAATGAAGAGAGGTCTCATGGCAATAGAGAGGCGTGTCCCAAATGATAGTCCTTGTCATCCACATCGGCTTCACCACCGATAAAAAGAAAAGAGAACTCTTCCTCAAAAGAGCAGGAGCTCAAACTCTGGCTTCAGGAAGAACCCACAACACCAGAACAGAACGTGACATTCCAGTACACCAGTGCATCTATAAAATGAAGGAATCAAGCATGCAGGATTTACACCCTTCGAGAGAACCTACACACAACGCCTACCACTTCGAGAGCGCTACCATGACGACCACATACCATTCCAGGCCCCAAGCCCCAAAACTACGATGCCCGTGCAAGTCGATGTCTTGATGCTTTGTTTTTTCCAAGTACCCACTTCAAAGATGATTACCGCTTGTGCCCAAACACCATCATCCAAAAATGTAAGGGCGGCCAAACTATGTAGGGATGTATCACGGCATATATATACCATGACCCACCCCCACAATAAAAGACAAAAGATGATTAGCATATTGGTATCCAAGAAGTGTCACTGATTCAACTTGCCTTTTCAAGTACAATCCCATGCCCCAGTGGGTAACATGATGAGTGAATCGCCCTTTGGCTCTTGATCCACGAGGAGAAGACACCACAAATGCTTTGTGACTTAATCGTAGCATGGGAACAAGGGATCCTTGGAACGATACGTCATCGCCATGGCAACGCCCTAAAAGTGATAGGCGTTGATATGCAAGAAACTCCCGTCGGGATACCTTCATGCTGATCCTTCCGTATGTGCAAGCAACTGGCATAGCTGAAATGCACGCCTGAATCTGGGCTGGGGTTTTCCATCCACCAAACTCTCTCGCAATTCTTGCTGAGAAACTCTATGGGCACCTATATATAATATACATGTGAGTGATTAAAGCCATGGCATACATTGTAAGTAACTTACTATGCGTCTTCATTGAAGACTACTTCATCAAAGGGATCGATAAAATCGGTCCCCATGATCTCTGCAAGGATATCGTCTCCGCCCATGACTAATGCATCATAAGTTAGTTTAATATAAAGTCATTCATCCCAATGTGCAAGTATACTTACATGAATCTGCTTGTTCAGCATGTTCAGACAAAATTGGTGATGCAAGCTCTGCCTCCGTAAAGAGCAATGTGGATGATGATGGTGATGCCGATGGTAATACAGGTGATAATAATGATGGCATAGGTGATAGTGATGATGGTATCGGTGATAATGATGATGGTAGTATAGGCGATAATGATGATGCTGATAGTACAGGTGATGATGATGATGGTATAGGTGATGATGATAGTGGTGGTATACATGATGATGATGTTGTTGTCTCTGGCCGTTGGAGCCGTCTTCTTGGTCTTAGTATCGGCCTATACTCGTATCCCCAGGATGACGATGAGGATGCAGGTGATGGTGGTGATGATGGTGGCGGGGATATTAATGGTGATGATGGTGGCGGTGATATTAATGGTGATGGTGGTGGCCTTGGTGGTGATGGTGGCGGTCTTGCAAGTGGAGGTGGTTGACTCCTACTTGGTCTCTGCCATCGAAGGCGACTTCTAGGCCGTATGACGGGCCTTCGGAACTGTAACCGTGATCGGTTGTTGTTGTTGCTGCTACCTGTGCTTGACGCAACAGGTATTGCTGATGCCGCTGGTGCTGATGATGCTGCTGCGACTACTGCTGCTACTACTACTTCCGGTGTTGCCTCCGGATGAATGATGGGTGGTGGTGGGATCACCTGGGTATACAAAATTGGCGGTTGTGGTTGTTGTTGTTGTTGTTGTTGTGGTGGCGGTTGTTGTTGTTGTGGTGGTGGTTGTTGTGGTGGTGGCGGTGGTGGTGGTGGCAATGGCAACGGGAAGGATGGTGGTGATGGCAATGGTGACGCCATTGGGGTATCTTCAAGTTCTTGAACTTGTGGCTCTGAGGCATCTGTGCCTTCTATAAAAGTAATAAGATGGGATTAATATGATATCACTTCATCTGGTAGCAACCCCAATATCCAATGCACTTACCATCCTCTACGGTTTCTCGCAACTCAGGAGTGTCAGGAATTGCATCCGGTACTGCCGTGTCTTGGTCATAAAGATCCAACATGTGGAGAGCTTCGCCTATAAAGAAGATCAGTCAGCATCAATGTATTGCTGAAGAGAAGATCCTTTCATATAGAATACTTACAAAGCTCGTCCATGGATGATGCAGATGATGATGATGCAGATGACAATGATGATGACGATGATGATGCAGAAGATGACGATGCAGATGATGATGATGATGATGCAGAAGATGATGATGATGATGATGATGATGACAATGATGATGCAGATGAAGAAGATGATGATGATACAGATGAAGATGCCAATGAAGAAGATGCAGATGAAGAAGATGCCAATGCTGAAGAAGATGCCAATGCTGAAGAAGATGCAGATGATGATGGTGATGGTGATGATGCTGATGCTGCTGCTGTAGTAGTAGTAGAACTTGGTGCCGGTAAGCCGTACACATGCTGCATGGCTTTATGCATAGCCATTCCTCGAAGCAACTTTGGTGGTGACCGTGTGCTTGTAACTTGCTTGGATGGTTTGAAAAGATCCACAGCTGATGATGGGTTGAAAACAGCATCACCCTCCAAGGCCGACATGTTGCCATGATGACGGCGCACTTGTGCTACTGGTCGTGTAGAAAACAACATACCAGGATACTCGCAGGCTTGTGCCTTGCATGGAACCACTGGAGCTACCCAGGGTTGACGATTAGCCAAGACAACAGGGCTAGTAGGCACCTGTGTCGAATCACTTACCTTTTCCCTGGCCGCCCGCAACGGCACGCCGGCCGAGCAGTCAGCATTGCTGGCAATCGGGACGTGAGTCAACCGATTGTTGGGACGCGAAAGCCCCCACCGAACCAAAGGAAAAACGACACCGAGAAAGAAGGCAATTGGCACCACCCACATGAAATGTACTTGTTCGAAAACGTTCCACTTCAATGCGGTGAGCACGAGCACAAGAGGGAAGAAGCGAGCCGGTTCTTGATGAACTTGAGATGGCATTGCGGAAAGAGGAGGAACTATTGCCATGGAAACAAGGCCAACTTAAATACACTCCCGCCCACACAGTCCCATTTCACCCCCTCTCGATCTCACTTTGCAAATGGCACGCTACTAAGTCAACATACGTGTAGAATTGTGTGTAGATTACGGTGAAGTAGTTTATTTGAATAAAAAGTCTGATTGGGAAGGAAATGGACCCGTCAAGATTTCATAGCAACCATAGTGCAGATTGCCGTCGTTCTTGATTCCTCTTGACATTTGGCGTGTTATTAAGTCTTATTTACGTGTATAATGATGGGTTCGTTTTGAAAATACAATTACTCTAATGAAAAAGGCTCTTTGGGGTGCAAATGAGCGCGTCGAAGCTGTATAACTACCACGCTATGTAGGCGAAACCCTCTAGAATCAAGGCACAGGATTTGGTATGTTGCCAGGAGGTACATTCAAATGCAGTGATCATTTTCGTTCCCACAAAGACACCATGGTTGTCTATAAAAGTTTCGAGCAATCGCTGATTCAATGACTCCTCATCCTCATGCATGTAGTACCCAGTGTGCCTTGTGCATGATTTCGTTATCAAAATCACACCCCGACCTGTAATAGTGAGCTTCATTTAAAAAGCACATGTCTGTTGCCATCATCAACAACAAGCAAAGAACACTTTAATATAGTAATCATCACCATCATGCCATCATTTACGAAAAATCATAAAACTACCTATATCTTCATATCTGCACGATCAAGCGAGACGTCTTGCGAGAGAAAATAGAATGATGATAACAGGGTGCCTGAAAGCGCTCGCTGACAAAGCCTCAGCCAAAAGGTCACTTCAATATCAATATCACCCGTCTCAGGTCTCATATTTCGACAATCAATAGTTTGATATGCACTTATCATTTTTGTTCTCGCAAAGGCATTATATTTCTACTTGTAGCATTGTCCATACGCGCTATCATAGGCGGACCCTGTATAGGCGCGTAGGGGAAAGCATCCATTATGCAATCTTTCACCAATAAGATCGACCCTTCAACTCGCCCCCCTACTCTCGGCTAGTTACACAAACGTTCTTCTGCTTCTGCATCTTTAGCTCTAAGCGAACGACAATGAACAAAGACCATCTTTCATATAGCATAACGCTAACAGCATATGTAAAACATAAAGGTGCCTGTATCTTTAAACTCTACAATGAAACGTCGGGTCTTTACGAGAACAAAGCTGCTCGGCGGGGTGAAAGCGATCTTGTGTCAAACTATGAAGTCGATCGTGACCGATCCCAGATTCACCCAATGGCGCTACCAGCCAAAAAATATTTTTGTTGTCGTCGAAAAAAATTCAAGAGGTCGATCCACTTTGGCTGGTGGCGACATTGGGCAAATCTGGGATTGGCCACGATCGACTTCATAGTTTGACACAAGATCGCTTTCAGCCCGCCGAGCAGCTTTGTTCTATTAAAGGCCCACGTTTGATTGTAAAGTTTAGAGATACGGGCACCTTTATGTTTTACATATGCTGTAAGCATGATGCTATATGAAGAGTGGCCTTTGTTCATTGTAAAGTAGATAGACCTAGATAGAACCAAAGATGCAAAGGGGCATGTTTGTGTAAATGAGTCAGCCAGCACAGGCGATGCATGATACTTGTACGCTATTTAGGAATAGCTCATAAATGCCAGCTAACAGCCATTTCCTCACAATCAGCGTTGTTACAAAATCTACTGCATGTGAACGATGCTCCTGCTCCAGCCGAGCATTTCCATCATTCAAGCTTCTTGATCCGAGCCAATTTGACTGAGCTATGCTGGAACAGCAAACATGAAAATTAATGAATCGCAGACCCTGCGAATGTCTCCGTCTCGCAAACTTTTGGACGCTCCCATTCCAAATTTTCAAATGAAGCATGAAGTTTTTATTAGAAAAATGTTGATCAGCGTGCTCGAAGCACCATTCTGACCAATTTTCAAGTTGGAGGTGGGCAACTTCGGGGCGGTGGGCCGTCCGCTCTTTTGTTCTCATCATCCATCATTTGGACGGCCCCGCATTTTAAATCTTCACAATGAAGTCAGCGACTTTTAAATGAATGAAGTTGATCAACATGTTGCAGCGAACCTTCTGACAAAGTTTCAGGTTCGAAATGGGGAATCCCAAGGTAATGCATACTATTTCCATAAATCATGAATCTGGCGCTGACCTCCATTTCCGGCTTACATAGTAAACCCACATTATACCCTCCCATTCCAAATTTTCAAATGAAACATGAGGTCTTTTTTAGATCATCGTGATCAGCATGTCCCAGAGCACCTTGTGTGAAAATTTCAGGTTCGAGATGGGCAATCTCAATATCAAAGTTTGATGTACAGTGTTCATGCATTTATACAAGAGGTGTCCTACCTATTTAATTTCCACTCCTTCCACTCCCACAACTCCTTGTCTTTTCCTCGCATTCTCAACTGTTGCCCCATTAAAGTTCAACTACCACCTGCGAACGATCGTCCTGCTTCAGCTCAGCATGCCAATCCTACAACTCTCCTGATCCGATTGTCTTTGACTGAATGGCAAGCCCATGACGTGTACACAGCCTTCTTGTCATTCTTCAACAACACACGAGTCTCTTGACACAACACACGCTCTTGCACGCTTCTCTGCCACAACCAATCGTAACAGCATCCCATCCAGCAGTTGCTATTAGCAAGTTCTTCACTCCATTGTCTCAAGCAGCGTTCTTTACTTGCAGCAACTTGCCTTACAGCCTTTTGCATATGGACAGCAGATAGCCATTGTATAGAAGCAGCTTTATTTACGTGTAGCGACTGCTTTCAATACATACGAGTTACTTGTGCATACGGATTTGGATATTGCTTTGGTATTGTATGTGGGATGGAAGGGATTGACCGGGTTGGTTTCCTTGGCCACGTGATGTTGAGATTGGATGACGCCATATCAACCATCAAGCAACACAAGCAATCTGCATCCGGTTGAGCTGCAGTGGAAAGAAGGAAAAGGAGGCGTATTATCAGTGATCAGATGGTCCTTTCAACCAATACATTGGGCTTGCAATGGTATGATGAATGGAATCAAGTGCAGCGGTGGTGAGAAATCCTGGCACGTTGCTTTGGTTCTGTGGAACGCTGACAGCAAGGAAGGAAGGGGCATATACCATATGGATATGGCTGAGGATGATGACGATGGATTGGATTGGAATGGCTTTGGCAAGAAGACTTGTATCTTTGATGAAAGGTGTTTTACAGCCATGTACGATATTGGAATACTTTAGTCAATGCGAGCATCAGCTATTTTGCAATCATGAATAAAATCGTTTATGATGGCGGCAATCAAGGATACAACGACACAATGATGCATTACTATGATGGGATGTCGTGAATGGTGTTAAAAGAAGAGGCGAAAGAGAAGCGTTTGCCTCAAGTCATGGACCCGAATTAGATTCGCCACTGAGACCACTCATTCACCCCACACAAGCCCATTCACCCAAATGTACACAACACGTCGTCATCACCATGATATCGTCACTAGAGCAAAAGATGTCATTAGTATTGCATGTATCTATTGTAAATATCTCGATTGACAGCGAGTCTTCCAAGATGCTCTACGCTATGCTGAAATGATCCTATTACGCGTGCATAATAATTTGCATTGGACTTGCCCTGCTATAGCTTATGCATCTAAATGGGTAAATAAATCCGACTCGATGACCACTCCCCACCAAAGAACACGTTTTCCGGATGAATGAAGGATCAATAGTTTAATCGACTAGCAAGCATGTTTCTTTTAAAATTGGAATGGGGATCAATAAAGTAAGAATATGAAATGTTATGTATGTAAGGGTGGAGAGATGATATGTACAATGTTGATATGGTTTCTATGAATGCTTATCGTCATTGGAATCTTCAGAATGCAGCAATTGGATATTGGGTTTCTCGGTAGTGGTAGGTTTCGATGAAGAGGATGGTATGATAATCTCGTCATTGTCATCGCTATCATGATCGTCGCTCGTGTCCGATGCATCGCCCTTACGCTTGGCTTCGAATACACCCAATCCCAGATTCTACAACAGAGAGCGTGTATGTCAACGTCCACCCTTTTTGACATCCTTCCATATCTCTCTTTTGCTTACCATTTCAATGTATTGGCCCTCTTGTTCTTCATTCACATTCTCAATATCCAATTCAGATGGGTCCTTTTGATCAAGTTCGCTGTTGGCAGTTTGAAGCTGTGGCAAGAATGCTTGTACACGGGATAAAACTAGACTCGATATAGATGAATAAAAGGATCCACCATTTTGCTAGCATACTTACTATCACTTGGAGGGGAAACTTTGTACATGTTGGGCTTTTGTCGTGGTAACGGTGGAGCTGGAGGTGCTGTATCCTGGTGTAGTTGATCGTTGTCAGGCTGATTAGTTGCCAACAGCTTGGCTAGTAAGAGCATTAGAAAAGGAGAGAGCATTCCACCAAGTAGTTCAAAATATAGCTACCAATGGTCTGTTTACGCCCGGGAATATTCAAAAGATCGGCTGAATGCTTGGGCGAATCACCCATGGTTAGATAATGCAAGGAGGAGGAGGAAAAAAAAGTGGTGTCAAAAGCGCCGTTGAACCCAATGCGGATGATGGCGGCCATTTCGTGACAGTGGATTCCCCATCCACAAGGAGCATCTTTTCCCACGCATGGAAGGGCGTTTAAATTGGAGCAATTGTCATGTCGTTTTATCTTTTCGAGTTCTCTCTTTTTTTTCCCTTCAGGACCCCCTTCACTTGTTTATCCAAAGATGTCTTTTCGCTACGCACAGGTCCATCGCAGCATATCCCTCTTGACAAGACATGCTTCGTCTCGTCACATCCACAAGGCCACCTCCACTCACAGACATCCCCGGATTTTTCTCACGGTGAACAAACCCCACCATCATTCAACATTATCCATGCCATGGCGACGATCCTTCCATGCTACACGTCATATGGACGCTATCAAGCCTTTTCTCTTGGCAGATATTGGTGAAGGTATCACCGAATGTGAAGTCATTCAATGGTAGGTATAGTAGTTATACACGCGTATGTGTGAGTGAGTGAGAGAGATAGCTGATGGCTGTTTTGAATGAATAGGTTTGTGGAGCCAGGACAAACCGTGGCCGAATTTGATAAGATTTGTGAGGTGCAATCCGATAAGGCGTCCGTAGAGATCACTTCCCGATTTTCGGGTACCATCTCCAAGCTGCATTATAATGTCAATGACGTCGCCAAAGTCGGTGAACCCTTAGTGGATATTGAAGTGGCAGGTGAAGAAGGAGCAGAAGCATCATCTGAAGCAGTAAAGGAGCAACCACAACAGCAACCCGAACCACAACCTACACCTTCTACCACTGCTGCAGAGACCACACCTTCATCATCACCATCCTCCTCTACTTTACCCGCTGATCATTATTTGCGTACTCTCGCCACGCCGGCCGTGCGACGAGTTGCCAAAGAGAACAATGTGGATATTCGCAATATTACAGGAACTGGTAAAGATGGACGTGTATTAAAGGAGGATGTGGTAGCATTCGTCAATGGAGGAGGTAAGGAAATAACGCACAAAAATGGGTGATGGTGGATTCTTATCAAGGATGGATATCATGTAGGATCGTCTCCATCATCGGCTACTGCTTCTACCACTACTACTACTTTTACTACGCCAACCCAACCCGATCAAGTGAAACCTTTGACAGCGATCCAAAAGGCCATGTTCAAATCAATGACCAAGAGTGTAGCTATTCCTCAATTGGGATACAAGGATGAAATGGAGCTGAATGCCACTACTGAA
Source organism: Lichtheimia ornata (assembly GCF_029851405.1). Lineage (NCBI taxonomy): Eukaryota > Fungi > Mucoromycota > Mucoromycetes > Mucorales > Lichtheimiaceae > Lichtheimia > Lichtheimia ornata. The sequence continues at coordinate 247,118 of NW_026695366.1, forward strand.
TACCGTGCAGCACTTAACAAATTGGTGGCCAATGATAACACGGGTCGCTTTGCATTCCAAAAGGTGTCCTACATGCCTATCCTTGTCAAGTGTCTTTCTGTGGCCTTGACGCAATACCCTATTTTGAATGCCACTTTGATGGGTGCCGAATCGGGTGACGTGGGTGCTATGCAACTTCAATACCGTGGATCCCATAATATTGGCGTTGCCATGGATACGCCTCAAGGATTGATTGTCCCTAATATCAAGGATGTACAAAACAAGAGCGTATTGGAAGTTGCTTCTGAATTGCATCGATTGGCTGAATTGGGTGCCAAAAACAGCTTATCGCCTGCTGATTTGCAAGGCGCCACCATCACAGTCTCCAACATTGGCACGATTGGTGGTACCTATGCCAATCCTTGTTTGATTGCTTCGGAAATGGCCATTGTTGCCTTGGGTCGTATGCAAACGTTGCCTCGCTTTGATGAGCAGGGTAATGTCATTGCAAAGCAAATTCTTCCCATCAGCTGGTCAGCTGATCATCGTATCATTGATGGTGCCACGATCGCCCGTTTCGGTAATTACTGGAAGCGTCTGGTAGAGAACCCATTGATCCTTGCAAGTGAGCTTCGATAAACATTTATATATACGACGACACGATTACTCCTTATTGTATCACCCCCCAACCCATCCTACTACAACTATCCAAAATGAATTGAGTTCTACATAGACACCACCTTTATTTAAGGGGATGATCGTGCATGTCGAGAATCAGTAGCAAATTTAGGACTTTTGGGTATGGTGGGTTCAGTACGTAGATAGGTAGGAGCCATTCGCTTGAGTCCCTATTATCATCGATACGTATGAGTGAATGATGTATTTAAAGCGTTCTCATTTGAAAACCTACCCTTGATGTGCGTGACCTATGAGTGGTAGTGGTAGAACGCGTTGTTGTTGTATCATCCAAATCGGAATAGGGTCGTCGTCGAGTAGAAAGAGAATCGGAAAAGTCATCTGCAGTGGTGTCATGTCGCCACTTTGATATTTGAGATAGCTTGTGAGATGGGAGATAGGAGAAGGAGGAGGATGAGGAGGATGAATCTTCTGTTGACTGAAACCACCTTTCCGTAATAGCCAAAGATTCTCGCATGGCCTTTCTAGCACGTTGAATCCTTCCTTCAATAGCTGTCATATTGGGACCAGTGGGTCGTGTGATGGTCTTTGTGGATGGTGGTGTTATAGCCGTAGCCTTGTCGACAGCTTGTTTAGGGATATCCGTTGCAGTCACTTGGGCAATCTGCGCACGCATATCTTCCACACGATGAAAAATGGCATTGAAATCGGTCAAGGAAAGTGATATCCTATCGTCCTCTTTCGTAGTTGTCCTAGGATGGTTGATACTGGATGATGGAGGAGGTACATTTTCATCGGCTGGTATGCGTTGTTGTTCTTGTAACTGATGATCATCATGCTTTTCATTGTTCTTCGTGAGTGATTGTCGTTCCTTATCATCCTTGTCATTATCCTTCGAAAGTGATTGTTGTTGTCGATTGTCCTCAATACTGAATTCATTGTCTTTGCTCTGAAGATGAGTACGCTGTGTGGGATCATCCTGCGTTGGAAGGCGTGTTGGTAATCTGGGAACACGTGATGGTAATGTTGATTGAGGAGGTGGTTTCTTTATTGATGTCTCAGTGGTCGTTATATCATGTTTTGTCAATGGTGATGACGATGATGATGGTGGTGGCGGTTGTTGCTGTTGATGGGGTCGTTTGTCTGAAGCTGCTGTGGTTCGTTTTGCGGCGGATGCTATGGTGGGTGTACTTGCTAGTGCATCAAAGATATCCACTCGTTTCTTGGGTGCTGCTGCTGTTGTAGACCGTGATGATGACGATGACGATGTTGTTGTTGTATCATTCTTTGTAGGCTTATTGGCATCCGTTCGAGGTATCCTGGTAGCTGTTTCTTTTGCTCGCTTGGAGGATGCAGGTCGAATATGCCGTGAAAAGGGTGCAGATCGTTTGGCTATCTCCCATAATAATAGTCAGCTTGTTGATCGTCTACTTGAGTTGTTTGCCCTTTCTTACCAAACCATGATTCGACTTGCTCATTAGGGTTCTCTTGCTTTGTGAAATCGTAAAACTTGGGTGCATCAAACTCCCATTGAGAAGCGTTGTTCAATGTCGTCATAAGTGGTGTTGGTGGTGGTGGTACGTGGAGTGTGAGTGAGTGCAGGAACGTTGGGCAAGAGAAAAGAGTTCCCTCCTCCTCCGCTTTGAGCGGGTCGCCATAATAAATCTTTTTCTCTCCTCTTTTCCACCACAGATCGTATCGACCATGGACGCCAATCAGGAAGCGATCGCAAAAAAGGCTGTGAAGGCACTTAAAGCACGCATCGAAGTCGTCAATCGACACTTGGAGCCACTCTTGTCAGCACCATTAAGCGAGACCTATGGCAAACTACCCGTCAACGAAAAGGCTCAGCTCCAAGTACTGCTGTCGTATACCATCAACTCGCTTTTTTACAGTATGTCTCTCTATCAACCCATCCTTCGTTATCATGCCGTCCATTTACATATATTGGTTGAATAGTGTATCTCAAAACACAAGGTGTCTTTCCTCAAGAACATCCCGTAGCAACTGAGTTGGTAAGAGAGAGGGAGAGATAAGGTAGATGCATGGCAACAATGAATACTAATCTCATCTCTAGGCACGGATAAGAACATACATTGAAAAGATCAAAAAGGCAGAAGGAAAAGGACCTAAACGTAAGTTTGTGTATGGATCATCCAATTGGATACTGAAACGGATTGCATAGCGTCTATGCAAGTGGACAAGGGTGCTGCGGCACGGTTTATCAAGGCAGCATTAGCTGATGATCAAGAGGAAGAAGGTAAGAGTGTGTCAAGATACATGTGTATAGATTCGGTTAGCTGATGGAGCCTCTATGTAGAAAATGCTGGTACTAAGCGTAAGGCAACAAACGAAGTGGAAGAGGAATCATCAAGGGTGGAAGCAGTACAAAATAGCAAACAACAAAACAAGAAACGAGCACGAATGGATCCTTTTGCCGGTATGTAATCATCCCATGGAGCTTTGTTAATACGGTTAGACTCATGTAAGATTGAAACTAGGTTAAAGCAAGAATTAGATTGTATAATAGATATCATCGCATCACAAAGAAAGCTGTTACTCCAAATATCGTGTTGCATTTGTCGGTTTTACAAAAATGGGATTTTCGGTTGCCAATGGCAACAGGGTATAATACCCACGAGTGTAAAAGGATGTTCGATATTTACCATGGTCACCTCTTTAAGAAGGAGGGTGTATGATAGAATTCTTGGATATGATAATGGGATTATAAGGGAAGACCTTATTTATTCATTCAATCACATAACCGAGAGACGTTTCAATGGGCAACTCAATGTATGATAGCTGCATGTGGCGTCGGAACGAGCAACATTGGGTGATCCTCATGCAAGAGGTATGATGGGTCAAGGCCATGAACCGTGTCACACCATTGTGCAACAGAGATCGGGATTGATCATCTTTCTCTCACGGCGGCACGTCGCGTAATTCTTTACAGGTCTTTCGTCCTTTTCTATCATTTTCTACTACCATGGTAAGCTTGCAAGTGATCCATCTCAGCTGAATGCTTACATGTTTTATATAGGTTGTCCAAGTCGGTGAAACTGTAAGTGCATCTCGAGAATAGCGTAGCGTAGCGTAACCATCTTGCTAAAAACAAGCATGTCTATATGATAAAAAAAGATCCCTGATGCTACTATCCAATACGTGCCTTATGATGCCAACGAGGCACTTGAAGCATGCACCCGGTACGTTGACTTTTTGTCCACCGATTGTCTAATGCCATTGGTACTCATTGATCTCGATCTTGTAGTCCCAGCCCCTACAACATTCACGACAAGCTGAAGGGCAAGAAGGCTGTCATTTTTGCTATTCCCGGTATGTATGAGCCGTAGTGGCATAGGTATAGAAGCTTATCGTATGTGTGCATCGTAGGTCCTTTCACGCCTACTTGCACTGAGAGCCACGTGCCTGGATTCTTGCAAAAGGCCGACGAGTTGCGTGCCAAGGGTGTCGACGAGATTATTTGTCTTTCCGTGATTGATGGCTTTGTCATGAATGCTTTTGGTAAAATGCTCGGCACCAAGGACAAGATTATCATGGCTGGTGATGGCAATGCCACTTTTAGCACCGCCCTCGGCTTGACTCAAGATTGCAGCAAGGGTGGTTTGGGTACTCGTTCCAAGCGTTTTGCTATTGTTGTGGATGACCTCAAGGTCAAGTACGTGGGTGTGGAAGATGCACCAGGTCTCACCGTCTCCAGCGTTGAATCCGTTCTTGCTCAATTGTAAAATTATGTTGCCAAGTGATGATGAAACAATGACACACTTTTGAATAAATAGCAATGCAGTGATGGATTCATTTTCTCTCTCTCTCTTTCTTTCTTTATCACTCTTTTATCAATGTCTCCACCCAACACCCCAGAACGACGCACTTTTTATCAAGTTGGCGATATCGTTACTTACCGGCCTCTTGAAGGAAGTATGTGTAGTACATAGGTCACCTTTATGTATAAGCTTTATCCATTGACAACCTGGTCACTCTGTAGGACCCTACACATCCATCGGCTCCATTGTTGACATTGTTGAACACCCTACCACTGATCGTTACCAGGTAAGAAAGAGAGGAGCTAGGTTTTTACCTATCATGCAGACGTTTGACTTTTTATAGCCAATGAGCAAACGAGGAAAGATGACGGCAGAGCTATCAAAAGAAAACCCGGCTTTTCTCATCCATAATGAACTCACTGGCAAAACGACACGTAAGTAGAATCACTGCCAGTCTTGTATCATGTATGTACTCAACTTGCCTATAACATTTAGTTGTTCGCCACACGGCAGTGGTCGAGCGAAACTTCCCTCCTACCGCTGAGAGCAAATGAAAGCCAGCAAACCAACAAGGCCAAAGCATGATTGAAACAAGCTTCTTGAGCCCATATCATTGCATACATACATATCATGATTATCCCTCCTCCACTCTATGTTGAATAAAAACTACTAAGCTCCTGTATCCAGCTTGACACTATTTTTATGTGATTGGCCTATGTGTGAGTGTTTGCGGTGGATGATACATAGGGAACATTTTTGAAAGGAAATGATATTGGCGGAGCGCCGCCCATGTGACCAAGCAACATTCGAATCACATTACTTTGAATTCTTGCTCATGCATGTGAAAAAAGAGTGATGGATGATAGCATAACAAAATAATAGGTGGTATACTGCTGCTGCTGCTTTCCGTATATATTTACAATAGCGAGAAGAATGGGAATAAAACAATGGGCTATGATAATGCATGTGGGATAATATTATTTACAAAAAGGGGAGGTTGTCAATGCTGTTGGATTGTTCATTCGTCCTCTTCCTCAAGGATGGTTTCCATGAGCATGGGTAATAGTGCCACGGAGGAGGATGGGCGACGTCTCCTACGACGTAGCTTGAGCGATGCTTCCTCTTCCTCTTCTTCTTCTTCTTCGGATACATTATCCAATTTTGTATGACGCACAATGACAAACTTTTTCTCTTTCCAAAAGAAATCCGTGGCCGAATGCTGTTGTAATGTTGATACCGGAAGACTATGTGGATAGCTTTCTTGCGGCGTAAAGCCAATGGCTGCTGTTGGATAAAAGTGATGATGGGTTGATTGTGATAGAGAACAAAGGGGCATGATGATGATAAATACAAAGAGTTCGGGAGATAAAGAACAGCGACGTGGTTGAATTTGATGGACGTTATATATAGTCTTTACGGATTCTGCATGGATCGGGAGAGGGGGGAGAGGGCAAGTTGTAAATTCGGGTCGTGTGATACCCACTGGTGACGAGGATGATGTTTTTTACCACATCCATTGGTGCTTTTGTATTGCTCCGGTGATACACGTTCCAGACCTACTAGTATTGATACAAAGAGCATTCATGGAGGATGACATGCGCCGCCCTCCCCTTCACCGTTTTTCTCCCCCATGATGTACGAGGGACGTACGCCATGTTTTGCATTTGTGGTAATCATTCTTCACTTTATCATAGCGTGAGAAAAAAAAAGGATACAATGACGCAGTAAAATATAAAGAAACCAAGAGAACAAACTTTGTCTCTATGTATCAAGAATGTGAAATCGCATGCGTTTTTCGTAAAGGGATTCGTCGTCGTTTACGTCTTTGATCGGGGTGTCTTGTGGGGAACAGTGTCCGTATTCATGCGCCGAAACGCATGATGTTGGTTGGTGTCTCTCTCTCTCCACCATATGCATTACACATTCCGGGACCGATGTTTCTTTACAAAAAGGATGTTTCCCTATGTACATGCACTTTTTTTCATGATACATGTATCCCATGAGCATCAGCGGTGCATCTTATTACTGCCGCCGTCCCCCATCTCGGCACTCTTTGTACATAGCAACCGGTTGTAATGGCAATAAAAAGTAGTAGTGGCAGTAGTCGAATAACGGAACCATGTCTCCATAGCCATTTTATTATCTGCATTTGTGAAATGAGGACGTGTTCACGTCATATCTTGACATTCACTTGTATATATCATCTAATGTCTACTTTTCCCCCAAGCTATGGATATATATGGTAAAACACCGGTTCTCTGAAGCCTGTCCTCCTTTGTATGACGCTTTTGATAGCCAATCCTATCGGATGATCGATCCATTGCATCATCATTGATGCTCCTCTACATTCTACAACTACCATGTAGCAACGTCAGACCAATCGTATCCTTGTCGTGGGGGTGGTTTCAAGGAAGGTGGAAGTGCATGTAATTTCCATCCTGAAGGTAATCGGTATCTTTTGGCAGGCTGTTGCTGTTGCTGTTGTTGTTGCATGGATACGGCGGAGGGTGATGATGATGCATCGGCAACTTGTCGTTGTTGTAACCATTCAATCAACTCGGCTGGATAAATCGGATGACCCGCCATATCATACGCTATATGGCTGTATCGGCAGTCGAGTCGATATTCGCAAAAGCCATGGTTGAGATAGCGTCGGCAAGGTGGTTTGCTTTGTTGCTCACGAATGAATTCTTCAGGCTCTTTTACATAGTTGAGTTACGACGTATCGGCCACCAACCAAACCCACCTCCTCTCATTTACCTTTGAACCAGTCGTAGTGGAATTTGCGATTGGCTTGATGGGCTGCACCTTCAATGTGTTTTTGGCGGTTCGTGGGATTGTCAGGAAAGGAACAATGGCAAAAGTCGCAGTAATCTAGTACGCATGGTGTTAGAAGGGGGTGATTGTAGTGCAAGGCTTATCTTACATTTCTTTGGCATGTTGTAGCGGAAGAGGAAATACACGCTAGAATGCACACTTCTTAAGTGACCTTCAATGCAGCATCCAAGGCACATCCAATCATTCTATCAACAACCACACTCATCCTACTACACATTGCCCCTCTCCTCCTGCAAGATGAATCAGCAGAATCGGCATTAAAAGAAGGCTGAGAAACGTCAAATCTCTTTGGTGGGGTGCATTGCGTCTGATTTCTTTCTTTTGGTCATAGCAGCATGTGAGTGCAGATAACTCATTCTCTATCGCTTAGTCATTGCTTACCCATCATGTGATATAAACTTGTACATAGACGCTTGGATCAAGATATTGTCTTTTTTCAATCTTGGTTCCTGGACTACCAAAAGGCATCATGGGACGTCACTCAAAATCACACTGGTACTTGTGGATCTTGTTAGTAGCATGTAGCCAAGCGCATATACAATTAGTGTAATGAGAACATTGAATAAATGGCATTGGGTTTTCAAAGGATACCATACACTGAGCAAGGTTTGTGAAAAATAGCACTCGCAATCGATATTGGCCGTTACCCTATGTACTTGAATTATCCGATGCACGTCGCTGTTTTACTAATTGGGTGATCCCCAAGCGAATAGACAATCGATTGTCAACGCGATAGATGAATTTAGATTCCAAGATCGAATTTTTCCTGATAAAGATAAACCATGAGGCAGTCGGTGTCTTAAGATTACAATTGAAGTTCCTATCATGAAAACAACTATCTCAGGTCATATCAGCTGTTTCTTATCATCAAGCAATTGAGCGCTTTATTATTATGAAGAGTCAAAGAGAGATCATCGTTGATGTGCACGTGGTTTCAAGATGGGTATGTCAACAAGCTGCTATTGTTGTTGTTGTTGTGGTGGTGGTGGTCATCGTGTGGGCAATAGCATATACAAATGGAGAATTTGATGTACCAAATCAATATCACATGACACGCCATGCAACTTAGTGTTGATACGAGACCGCTAAACCTTATGCCAAATAAAAGTTTGTATCACGCCCATATGAGAAAATCGTGCCCAACAACTAGAGTATGTAGCCGAAAGTTGATGCATGCGCGTGAATTTTGTAATAGGCAAGCTCGGAATGGAATATTTTTCCAGCGTAATGGTTCAGCATGACAATAGAGTTGAAGATGACAGCATAGACTTGGTTGTATAATAAAGAAAAAGTGGGCCATCACTTGCACGTGTCAATGCATCGATTCGAAACCACCCCATTCATTTCGCCGCATTCTGTGACACAAATTCAGTGAATGCTGTAACACGTGAAAATAGTTCGTATATGCGATTTGATCTATTGCAGCAGCAACAGCCGTTCTTTTTCCCTTTGTTCTTCTTTCTCTCTTTTCCTCCATTCGTCGCAATGGCACAATCTCACCCCACATCACCCATGTCGCTTGCCAAGATATGCAACTCAACCAACGACGACGATGCCCCAAAGAACTTGATACCGTCATTGTCCATTGACCGAGACGATCCCAATGTGCAGCTTGCTGCTGAAGCACTTGGAGATATGGCACGCACACAAGGTGAGAGATCACTACAGCCTACAATACTACATATACGTATGCTCACTCACTCACTCACTCATGTCTCTAAAGGCACTGGAGGCAAGATTGTATTACCACCTTTGCCTGCATTATCATCCTCGGGTCCACCCTCGCCCTCTTTAGCAGCAGCAACATCCAACAATAACAACAACAATCGATACTTTTCATTCTCAAGTGATTCATCTATAGCCACGACTGAAGATGATCCAACAACAGCAGCAACCACGAATTATGACATTGTTGATTCAGCATGGCGTGCGTATCATGGTTCGACCAACATGGTCAAATACGGTGCAGAAATGGTGGGATCATTCTATGAACGCTATGGCCGACGATCTTCGACTACTACTACAGCTACAGCTACAACAACAACAGCCACACCCATGGAACAAGATGATGAAGATGAAGATGTTACTGTGGCTACAGCTCGAATTCTTGCACGCACCACCCTTTCTGATAACGCTACCTCACCAGAGCAACACGATGTATTGAGGAAACGAAGACACGAAGATGGTAAATGTGATACCATATGAAAAGTATCGATTACGTTTGACTAAAAACATGTGTGTTTATTAGCCCGACGACGATCAAAATCACCTTATGCAATTCAACCCCATCATCATCATCATCACCACCCCCCACGTCGTCGGACTACCGCTACCACCACCACCACCACCACCACCACCACCACAGCTCGTCAACCTTCAAGCACATGGCAACAATTGGTGGTTCATGCTAGTTCAGCAGCCGGTACTACCGCAGCTGTTATCAGTGAAGAGAGCATGAAATGTTTACGTTATTGTCTTAGTTGGATCCAGGTACACACACATACATTTACTTGCATGCATGCATTCCATTTTCATCATGTCTTTTAACGCGCATTTCATTTACTATTACATAGTATGCTATTCATCATATCGAACAACAAATGGCATTATTGCGTAGCTATCTTGTATCTCTTGCTAAGGAGCCTACTGCCAATTCTCAGCCTGAAGTTGTCACTCGTGTCAAGAAAGAAATGATTAATACCGTACGCAAGGTGGTCGAAGTCGTTAGCAAGTATGCTGGATCCAGTTTACCACAACAAGCCAAGGAGACGGTGCGAGGTTTCATCCTAAGTCTACCTGCCAAGGCCAATGCCAATCTCAAAAACACAACCAGTGCTCAAGACCGTGGTCAAGAGACACCTATCAAGCTACTCAACTTTGGTGGCGAATCCATTGAAATGCTTCAATCGGTTTCCAACGTCTTTTCAGATACGGTGGATCGTGCTGATTTGTGGTTGGATCGTTTACGTACCATGGGCGTAGTCCAACAAGACCATAACAAGCAGCAACCCCAAGTGGTGGATCAAGCCTAGTTAACATCCCCCATCCATCTTTTCACCCAAAATTGTATTATACTATACCCCTTCCCCTTCTTTCAACCCCATGAAAACCAAAAGGATGTGTCTTCTTTCTTCTCTTTTATTCTTTGTTTGTTCATTGTTTTCTTTCCAGACGTCTCCTTTCACCTTCCAACTATCAAATATATATATATATATATATTTATACATGAGTGATTTTCATATGTGTGTGTGTGTGTTTTGATTTTCACAAACTTACCACTTTTTTGACACGTGCCAAGGAGGATGCTGAAGAAGAATTGGCTTTGCAACTATCGACATCATAGGGTGGCTGAATCAAGACCTCATCCAGGACAACAATGGTATCATTTGACCAACGGCATGGTAACCTAGGATAGGTGTAAATGAGTCACTATCCTGTCAAATGTCTGAACCAACAACTTACGTTTTACTGAGTGCGTCAAATATATCCTGTGCTTCTTTGGTGACACCCACACCCATTTTGGCTACCCGTTGTCGCATATTCTTCACACCGCTCGATTCGCGTGCATCCAATCGACTGGTATCCACATGGTTGATAGGTAAAAAGTCGGCAGGCGCGTCCTCTTGGTTCGATAACACCTCTTTGATGTGGGATATTTTAATGATACGAAATGAAAGCTGTTTTCGACCTTGTTGTGCGGCTGCATTGTCTGTCGAACATTGTAATGAGTGAGTTAAGGATGATGGATATCATAGTAGTAGACGTGTGGTGAGCATGATAATAACAATAAAAAGGATATCAAGTGCAATACAGTTGGTTAAGCGATCCAATGCGTAAATACGTCCCTCGATCTCTTCATTCGAAGCAGTCTTGAGCTTGATTCGTCTGCCAAGGATCCTTTGAGCTGATGACGACGCCAATGGAGTAGCAGCAGCAGTTGAATGCGTAGTCGTAGTAGGCTTGGTCAGCGATTTCCGGCGTTGCGAGGATGTTGTTGTGCCTTCCATCTTTTATAGAGTCAGTGAGCATGTTGCAGTCGTGGATCGACTCTTTCCTCTCTCCCTTTGTTCTCGCCCTTCTTTATACCAGTGAGTGTGTGTGAGTGCGTATCAAGTTGCAAAAGAGCACAGCAGTGTACGTAGCTGGATGCGTCACGTTCCGCTGTTTTTGTGCTCCCCTCTCCCCACCTTAATTCACCCACCCATCTACTTCCCTCTCTCAATCCCTTGGGTCTTTTTTTTATGATCTACAGTACAGCTATTTCAAAATCGAATGTTATTAAAGTCTTTAAAGCAATTGCCATAACCCTTAGTGTAGAATAACCAGCCAAAGCGGCTCTCTCTTCATAAAAAGTCATAGTCCGTGCACGTAACACAAGCAGATCATACATAAATACTCCACCACCTACACATACATACATTGCCATCTTCTTAGCTCAAGTGCTCATCTTTTCCCTTTTACCTATTTCCTTCTATCAAAGAACACGAAAAGAGATACTTTGAAAGGGACGTAAGCTTGTGAGTTTATTTTATGGTCTCTCTCTCACTTTCACACGCTATCTGGTGATGGAGAAGGGGATTGGATTTTTGAGGATTCATACTTGAAAATGTCTGCAAAGCTAGTAGACGTGGCACTCACGAACCGAGCTAGTTGTTCTTGACGCATCTCTATATAAAAAGTGATAAGTGGTCATGGGACTCCATCTATGTATGTATCACTCACTCACTGTGTTCATGCTCCAATTCCTTGATTCCTCGAATATCAGCTTTCAACGTGTCAATGGCTTGCTGCTCCCATTCGGATGCTGTATCAAACAAGGCCTTGGTTGCTTCATTAAATGCTTCACGCATTTGGTTGGTCATTTCTTTGATATGCATCCCTCTTCTTTCAGTGTACATGTAATAGTACCATGACATGCGGATGCTCTGTACATACCTTCCAAACTCAAGAGCAAATCGGTTCTGAGGGCTTCGGCTTTCTCTTCAAGGACGAGTAAATCCAAGGTAGGTGGTGATGAACTAATGGTGATGGGGAGCTCGATAAGATCACGCTGCTGTTCTTCTTGTTCTTGTTGCTGCTGATGATGATGGGGTTCTGGACTTGAAGACATTATTTATGGAGGCTGAGAGGAAAAGAGAGGAAAAGGAGGAGGAGGAGGAGGAGGAGGAGGAAGAGAGTCATGCGCATAATCTCAAATAATGAGGTGGGGGAGGAAGTCGGTCCGATTTCCGTGCAGTGGCTTGTTGCATCTCATTTGGAAAGAACGAGGTATCACACAGCTTTGTTCCCTTTGTACTTTTTTGAATGCTCGACAATTGGAACGACTCCTTTGCCAAATCACAGCTCGAGAAATACGGCTGGAAAAAGTAGGCTTTTATTTGATAGTATGAGCAAGAGCCTGGTTGACTTATTATATACTTGTATAGGGGTGATGGCCTTGGCAAGAACAAACATGGCAATACCAAGCACATTACAGTCAAGGTCAAGAATGATACCAAAGGCATTGGTGGCAATCAACAACAATGGGACTTTGCGTGGTGGGATCATTTATACAACAAGAGTGCAAGCTCGGTGACAGTGGAAAAGGATGAAAGCAAAGAGGTTGGTAGGATCCATCCATATTACAAGAGGCCGTAAACTAACGATAGTATCCAGATCAAGGTGGCTGTCAAGAAAAAGAGTGCTGAACGACGATCAAAGACTGGCATCATTAGTACGCATCGACCTACTGGTACATCCGCCACGACCACAACCACAACATCATCCATGGCATCCATTGCAGAGGAACAAAACTTGATGGATAGTGTCAAGAGTGTCCATTCCTGTATGGCTCAAACGATTGCTCGAACATCTCTTTACAGTGGATTTGTCAAGAGTTCAAATGTTTTGGTTGGGTATGTATATATAGAGAGTCAATGGATTGTGGTATTGATTTGAATCTCTAGAACAAATACCCAAAAGAATGACGACAAGGAAAACGATGACGACGATGAGGATGATGAGCAAAAGGATTATTCGATCAAGATGACGGATGAGGAACTCTTTGCAGCATGTGAAGGACGAACAGCACGTAAAGGTGGGCGTGGTCTCGTAGAACAAAAAGGCAAATACGCTCGCGTCATGCAAGATTACATCCATAAGCGTGAAGCCAGCGATGATGAGCAAGTCACTGACAAGAAGAGGAAACGAGAGGATAAGGATGAAGAGGCATCATCGACCAAGAAGAAGAAAGCCAAAAAGGAGAAAAAGGACAAGAAGGACAAGAAGGAAAAGAAGGAAAAGAAGGCCAAAAAGGAGAAAAAGAAGGCCAAAAAGGAAAAGAAATAGCATCTTGTAAACATAGTTGTTGTAGTATATCCATAGTTTGTTTTCATCGTTATTTATTATTGCATGCTAGAATACATCATTACCATCATCATCATCATCGCCTTGAATAACCAGCACAGCACCACATGAATAATTTCCAAATGATAGCAATGCCTGCTAGACCAGTGACAACAGCACCACCATATAGTAAGCCATCATGCAATACGTTGCTACAAAGGATCGTACAATTGTCTGGGAGAGAGAAACCACCATCCGAAGTATCGTTACCACCATTGCACTCATTGTTACATTTATCAGTGACTATTTTGGATGCAACCATGAGTGCAATGCCGCCCGCTAAAAAGGCAATGGATACAAGCATCCAAAACACGGAACAGCACGTGAGGGCAGGGTTGTAACAACAACAACTTGCACCTCGTCTTGGTTCTGGTCCTGCTGATGGTTGATACGTGGGTTTCTCATCCTCAGGTGCAAGTCGTGGTCCAACAGGTGGTTTGGGTTGTAATTGTTGTTCCACATCAGGTTCTTGTTTGTTGTGTCTTTTAAATGGCCATCCTCCTCCTCCCTTCTTTTTCGGTGATTCGTTGGACGAAGAAGAAGCTATGGGTGGTGGACCTGCTGATGATGATGAGGCGGCTGTGGCATTGTGCTTTTCAACAATGGGCGTCTCTGGTGTCGCTGAAGATGCCTCCAATTCCTCCGTATAGTAACTTGTATTGGGATGAGGATGATAAATTTGTGGATCATTGTAGGCGGAAGCTTGTGGTTCATAGGAAGCGCGAGGATGATGTTGTGGTTCATAAGAATCTCGATGATAAGATGGATAAGGTTCAGGTTGTGGTGGTTGCGGTTGTTGATGAAAGTAATCTGGTTCCGTTACATGTTGTGGGGTATAATAACTTGAGGATGGAGGATAATAATTTGAAGATGATGTTGCTACAGGTGCGGGTGGTGTGGATGTGGGTGCTTGATATTGTTCGGGAGCAGGTGGCGGCATTGGATACTGCCCTGCATATGGATCGCCACTGTTATGATACATGAAGAAAAGGAAGAAAGAGGAAACGGAAATGCATCGGATCACCTGGATCCGAGGAAATATAAAAGCGTTCCAACCCAAGCCATCTCACGGGGCAAGTCAAAAACAGTCGGCTGGATTTAGCAGGCACTAAAAATACTTGATGTTACACAATATGCGTCATAAACATCCTTGGCATTTTGCTACGCTTTATTGTTGATCGCACATCCAATTTTCAACTTGGCAAAATGGCAAGGTCAACCATTTCGGTGGTCGTGCCGGGTCTTGCCTGTATTATCATTTACATCCAAGAGACTTTTATCATCATCTTTCGTGATGTTGTCAAGGACTTTGGACACGTCGTTGTATCCAAGCAACCCTTTCTCCATGGCAACCAATGTAGCAACAATCCTCAGCCCCGTGGGGAGGGAGATCATGATCCACAGCAAGGAAGAACATTGATGCAGCCAAGGGCGGAGAGTAAACATCATGGTCATTGATTATAACATTGTAAATGCTCCAAGCAAAAATGATGATCATGTTTTGAATAATGGTAAAAAACAAGTTTGTCGCGGCGGGAAAAAGTGCATACATGATGAGGTTGATAACGTAAAAAGAAAAAAAGGCGAAAGAAAATGCTGCTATACAAAAAGAAAGGGGGGACTTCTGGTATCGTTGGTGTTGGTTGTTGTGTGTGTGAGAGAGAGATAGGAAAAGAGAAATGACGTGGATGATAAAGTCGCGAATGTGAGAAATGACATTGGATGGGTGTGTGGGGGAGGAAATCCGTCCGATAAAGAATGGGGTTATCTTAAGCAACTTCGTCGGTCTTCGGGTTGTCGACGAACGGCCTTGACAGAAGAAAAGACATCCCAAAATCGTAATGTCTCATCGCCGGCACCAGTGACAACGGTGGATCCATCATAGCTCATTGACATGTACAACACACGACTCGTGTGACCGGATAGTGTGGCAATGCGTTGCATGTTGTTGGCCTTCCATATAATCACTTGGTTGGATGAGCTATCGGAATTGCTTGCATAACCATGGGTCGATACAATCTCGTTTGTTCGCTTGGACCATGCCACATTACAGACTTGGGATCCAGTGTCATACGATGAGATGGGTGTGCCTGAAATGGCATTCCAAAACCGTATCGTCTTATCAGCCGTACCACCTCCACTAACAAGCACCCCTCGAGAATGAGGATTCCATCCAATGGCTTTCACAGCTGCTGTATGATCGCTGAAGGTCCATAACACCTTGTTTTGATGCGATTCCCATATCATCAAGTTGTTGTCGTTTCCTCCAGACGCAAGCATTGAACCATCAGGACTCCATTTCAATCCACATACTTCTTGAATATGCCGATTCAATTCACGAAAATAAGGTCGAGAGGATCGTACATCACGATGTAAAATGTTGTGATCTCGGCTCCCTGATGTTAAAATGTTGTTGCACCAAGCCAATGCACCTACAAAATCAAAAGTCAATATCGATCTATCACATGTAGGATGTTGCTCATACCTGTCCTTGATACATGACCACTCCATGTCCGTACCCGCCGTGATGCTTCTGTGTCCCATAGATAAACCGTTCCCTTGTTCGTGCCAATCGCTAAATGAGGGCCATGCGATGCCCAACTCACAGACGTCACTGGATCATTGACGAAATCGCACAACTTGGTGACCCTGCTTGTATTGGCATTCCAAAGATATACACATGAGCCAAGTCCCACTGCAAGGCTGTCATTGGGTCCCCAATCGATAAGGTTCAAGTAGAAATCATCCTATCCATCATCATGAGTCCATTGCTGTTGATAAACAAAGCTTCTCTTTACCTGTAATTCAGGGGCGTCAAGGATTTTAATGGCTGTTCGGCTAATTTCACGTGGTATACGAAAAGGTGTTGATAAAACACGACGTCCAGCTTCACTGAATGGACCTGTCTGAAATCGTGGTGATGTGGGTGAATCGATGGCTGCTCTTGGTGATGTTTGCGGTGATTGGCGGGAGGTGTAATTAAGTATTCGTCGGGGCGTACGTGAAGAAGAGGATGATGATGATTCGGATTGCGTAAAGTCGTTGGCAACGCTTGAATCTCCCATGACTTCAGCTTGAATTATGGCTCCTATCCTCCGATTATGGCTCTCTAATAACAATACAATTCATACCATGTCCATAACATAGATACATACACACACACACAACCCACTACTTACGTCTTCCAGAATGAAAATCAGGATCCAAATAAGGGTTTCTTGATCGACTAGTAGGTGGCTCCATCATGTGGTAATTATGTACAAGGTTATCATCGCGCGAGGGTATGAATCTAGATGAATCTATTAGAGGATGTTGTTGACGACTCTTGTTTCTCTCTCTTTTGGTACTTGCCTGTCGCCATAAATCTGGTTTCGTTTTCTGCCATAAGGAGATGGTGGAAAGAATGCTTCAAGATCTGTGTATTCTTCAGTTGCAGGATCGCCCATATCAGTCATTGGAGGTGTTTGTGGACTTGGTAAAAGAGGAGGATCATGATCTTTTTCAGGCTCTTCATTGGATGATGCTGCTTCTTGTTGACTCTGCTTCATTTTGCTGTTGTTGTTGTTGTTGTTGTCCTCTTCCTCTTCTTCCAGCTTTGCTTTGGATGCTGACCTAAGTTTGGATCTGTATGTATCACTCATGATGTTGTGAATGGGTATCGAAAGGTGCAAAAAAGGGTTGTTGTTGTAGTTGGTGATGATAATGATGATGATGATGCTGCCGTGCAGTCTGTGCGCGCGTGTCTCTCTCTCCCCTGTGTACAAAAAAGAAAGGTAATATGCGCGTTTAACACACAGTCCGATACCACCAGTGACAGCTCAGCGCGCGGGCTCCTTACCTCGTTCGTCTCGTGTGCTGTTTCTTTTCTTGTTTGTGTAATCGACTCAATGTCCCTGCTCTCGTGCAAGTTTATCGTAAAATCGCTGCGCTCAAGTAGCCACAATGAGAGAATGGCGGTCGTGGGCAAAAGCAATCGCACAATCGAGGGCCGAAACCGGAATTTTTGTGCCTAACCGACATGATGCCAAGAATGGCGCACCATGACAACGAATCAGTACCCATCATCCCTTTAACGACGCTTTCAAAAGCTTCCAATGCTGTCGATGCGTACCTCTGCTGTATTGAAACAAGAGTAAAAGGTGGTGCTGTGTCGGTTGCTGAGTACGTCACCATATCTCTGAAATTTCATTGGCCAACGCTCTCAACCTGGATCAGTGGATGTGTTCACATAATGAAATGGATGAAAGAATGAGGCATCATCATTGTCTAGATCCCCATATCCAACCCACACGTCCGTTTTCTTTGTTTATCCTACATACACACACATACACGTAAATAAAATGTTGCGCATGAAATCACCTGCCTTTGCCATGTTTATCTATATCTCATCTCTCCCAATTCCCTCTGCATCACATACAAAAGAACTTGGATACCACTACATATCAATCCTCAAATGATGTATGCCGTAGCTTTTGTGTCATAAGGAAAAGGAATGGTATACATGGAAAGCTGGTTGCTACTGGATACCACTTAAAGACAACCCGTTAAATTTTACTCTACTCATACAAAGAACCAAGCAAAGACACCATTGCGCATCACTGCAGTCTAATGGCATTGCACCCCATTCGCTTACCTACAACCACAAGCAATCAGTTGTTTGGAGACCAGTGGGATAAAGACGACTCAATTTTTCAATTTCATGGCGACGTCGTCAAGCACGGCACCGCCACCGACGCCACTGCGGACCATGACGGCGCATGTGCCGAGATAGAATATACGCGATACGTTGCCATAGCAACATTTATTGGCATGGAGATATGGGATATATCGTAAATCGGGTTATGGGAATACAGCATAGATCATGGGTACAAAGCGAATGATGGACATAGCAGCTATATATAAAACAAGCAAAACTATAGTATCTAAGTGTGTAAGAGAAGTCGTTGATTAATAAACCGAGGATACTACAACAAGTGGCTATGTATGGGATCTTACTAAAAAGCATCTTCTCCCAAGGTTCAAGCATGTAGACTGCTGTTTGTAATTCGTACTTGTATATGAGCGTCGAGAGCATGCTTCTTTTCACCAAAGGTGTCATCTTGTGAAGGGCCAACGAGAAAAGAAAGTATCATGTCAAACAAACAGCACCTTTAAATCTGGTACCGAGTTTCAGGGTAACACACAAAGGGGATTTCTAATTGAACATTCTCCACTTGCTGTATGTGTATATGTCTCAATTGAACACGCTTTGGTGGTGGTTGTGTATTATTACCAGCATTCTTCTCCCGAATCATAGATTTCAAAGATGGATGAAACTGAATCGACAGCAAATATGGGTGGGACTTTTTAACTTCCTTTGACTCAATTGAAAGGAAGGCATTTATTTTATGTACTTGCTCTTTGCTGGTGTCATTTAAGCCTACTACGATGCTATGCGGATGATTTTAATCCTCCATGGAATGTATACGTAGCCATCCTACCTTATCCACTGATCCTGTATACGATTTTCATTGCTATGATACATAGCTTGACGATGGATTAGCTCTTTAAGGACTACTTCCACCCATGATCCATGTTGTTATTAAGGAAGGATCAGGATCCCTACAACACGCCTGCCAATGCATGGCTGAAAAAGGCCTGAGAGCAAGTCATAGTCGAGTTTTCACCACTTAAAGCAGTGGATGGGATAGAAAATTTATTCATGGCTACCGTTTTCTACAGCAGGTTGGATGTAAACATCGAGCATTGTGCAATGGGCTTGAACGATGGCTGGTCACGTGAAGTAGCAATGGCGCCGTTTAACTCAATCATTCATTTGCTACGAGGATGCCGACTTTGAAAAGTGACGTTTGTTTGTATATTGTCGTATCATTTATACGAATCATAGGGTCATCGCAAGCCTTTTTCCTTGGGTAAATGTAAGGTTTATACAAGGTATGCCAGATTTTTGTACGTCCAATCCCAACGATTCAAATCAGTGGGTGTCAGCGTACGTCTTGGAATACACATTGAAAAATCTGCCATCTTCTGTTGGTGCCCAGCCATATTCGTCTGCTTGCAGCATAGCCGAGTTGTTACTTGAAGTTGTTGCTGAACGTATGGTGGTGTTCGATTGTACATTCAAATCGAAGCCCATAGGGATTCTTGACATCTCCTGGATATCGCGTGGGGGCATGTACATATGTCATCAACAAAGGAGCCTCAAATTTCCCATCAGATTGAGAGGTTGTCTTTTGCCTCCACAAAGGGTCCATCAAGGAACACAGCCAAATGCCATTAGGCAGTAATGAGTTGCACCAAGTGGTAAAGCAACGAAGCGGGCTACATAATAGATGAATGCATCATGAGTACCCTCATTTTGTGAACCACACAAAGACTATCCTTGAGACTTACCAAAGGCCATTGATGATGATGTGCGTACAAGTAGAAAGAAAGGGCGTACGATAGTGTTGGTGACAACAGCGTTGTTTATATGAGAGTGGGCGTGAGAATTGTTGTCATGATGAATCAAATTGATAAAGTGGTCAAGAACCTGGAGTACTGAATCAAAGCGATGGAAAGTAAAAACGGTTGATAAACTTGTAGGTGACATAAGTAAAACCCCTTTCTGAGCCCGAAATGTGGGGGAAATATCTCACCAACTGCATAATGAACAGTTTTGGAGGATTGTAGGAGAGCCGCAAGCCATAAGGTAACATGATAGCAAGCTTCATAGTATAAAGAGCTGTACTCTAGATATGGTCATTGTTGTAATTTAGGAGGGGGTCAAACAACAATCAACCATTTACGTGATTATCATGGATGTCGTGTTGTGGTGCATCATGTGATGAGCTCAAAGTGCTGGTTCTTTTATTCGTTCCTTTGCAGTATTCTAAAGACCCATCAACCTACTTTTATTGTGATGCTTTTGGCCTAGTACTATGTAAGGGGGATGCCTGGTCGTCTCATGATGATAAAGCGGCACCCACAAAACCTATACATGGATGTAGATGATTGCAATGGGAAAGTCGGATCAACACGCTGTAAGGCTTGTTTCATTCATGTAACCAAAAATGGATGACCTTTACCCGTTAAAATACGATACGTGTGTATATACATACGATGCAAGAAGATGTTCCCAGGAGAAAACCCACGAATTCGTTCTTCATATCGTCAAACCTCAATCGCTTATAAATGCATGTTACACAATACACAATCGTGTTCATTAACGATGAAGAAAAAGTATGGTACGTCCTTTGTCCCATAGGATGTCTCAAGAGGGGATTGCCTTTGAACTATGCAAAAGGTAGTACTATAGAGGGAGTATGATTATCCATTGGGAACGGTCCACCATCCCTAGAAGAGAATCAGAAGATCCAAAGAGAGCACATCTTGATAAGATAGTTCAGTAGCAGTTGGAGGAGGAGGATGAGGATGAGAAGGCGGCCATAGCGCAAGGACATGATCCCTTAAAGTTAGTACTACCCACTGATGTTTGTGTGCGAGTGTGTACATCCCATACTTGTAAACCGAAATACCGGAGAAATGCGATGATTGTGGTACATATTCAAGATCCGCAAACCTTATTGTTTCAATGCTGCTTACCATTCTTGATCGTTTTTTCCCTTTCAAGGTTGGTGCTGCGGCATGTGCCTAAAATGATGGCGTGCATCATGTCGTCCCTTATGCAGCAAGAAATCAAAAAGAACAATGTGAATGCATGCAATTGAATTAAATGATGCCATTGAATCCATATCAACAAATAGATCATTAGTGGCACAAACAAAGAGTCAACTTTGTTTGGGGGGGATGTGTTGGAAGATAGAGAGAGAGAGTAAGCAAGCAAATGGGTCCGAATAATCTGAGTAAAAGATGGAGAAAAGGATTGAAAGAAAAAAATCTCTTCTTTCCTCCTTGTTCTTCTTCTTCCGTGTGTTGTTCAGACTACCTTTCTTCTCCTTTTCATACACACAAAGCTTTCATGGGCGATTGTAGTTTATCCGTACGTATGCAACCAAACATAAACATAAACAAGAAGGCTTTATTCATCATGTAAATAGACACCTTGGGTGGCGGACGATTTTACGCCTTGCTTTCGAGAAGCGTAAGTACAAGTGGTTGTACCAACACATGCACCGCATGGAAGACTCATGGCATACCATTCCTGCAGCATTGTCGATAGTTTGATTCCCATTGCGTTATTGTCATGGTCCATTGTCGCCGTTGGTTGGGCTTATGTGCGCAATCGTCGTGCATCGTCGTCGATCTATATGCCATTGAAGAGCAATGCTCCTGGATACACTAGTTATGGTGCAGCCAATATACCACAGCAGCAGAGTGACGACAATGATAGTGGAGATGATACATCTTCTTCCTCTGATCGTACGCTTACACCGGCTTATGAAGAAAGCGCAGCACGATGGACAACCTACAATGTATCTCGAGTGATCGTCTCTGCAGTGCAATTGGGCGTCTATTTGAATGCATTGTCCCTGGTACTCGGCAATAATTATGATATCGATCCATCCGTGGAAGGCACAAGCTCTGATCTTACACTTGCACTTGGTGGCAATACCATTTTCTGGGTATGTAATCGGTGGCGGCGGGGTGTGTATGGATGATAGGCTAATCAATTGTGGATTACATAATGATAGGCTATCGCATTATTGCTTGCTGGCGTCAATATCATCTTATCGGGTTCAAGCAAACGCCCTGTTGCATCAGAGATTTGCAAGCAGCTCAATTTCCTCTACACGGCTCATTTCCTTATCAATTGTATCGACCTAAGATCGTTCTATGTGCAACATTACACAGACATTGTATCCCCAGGCTACGTGCGCGCTATTACGACTGCATGCATTACGTTTGCTCTACTCGTCATCGTTATCAATGAAGCACGTCACACTCCTCGACAAACTGTCATTGCTGATACCGTAAGTAAAGGAGAGGGGAAAAAAAAGGGGGGGAAATGACAAGGATTTTAATGGATGGTATGTATCTATCAGGGGCGTGTCATGTCGGGAGAGAATTGGGCATCCATCTACTCGCAATACTTCTTTTGCTGGGTGCATGATATGATGAAGGAAGGCTATCGTCGTACGTTGAATGAGGATGACTTGTACGAATTGGTGCCTGAAAACCGAGCCAAGAGTATCCTTGCAAGCTATCGATCCAACAAGTCGCATTCGCTTTTGTGGGGCATTTTCAAGACTTTCAAACAGCCATTGATGGCTCAATTCCTATACTGCTCAGTGTGGAATAGTAAGTAGTAAATCTCTTTATAGGGGGGGATACCATGGTTGACTTTTTTATACGTTGATAGTTGGCATGTTTGGACCTCCTCTTTTCCTCAACAAGATTGTAAAGTACATTGAGAATCCGAATTCAACCGAGCCAGCATCAACAGCCTTTGTCTATGTCTTGTTATTGTTCATCACGGGTGCCGTTCAGACACTTGCAGTTCAGCAAGCCCTCTACATTGGACGTACTTTGGGTATTCGTATTCAAGCCATTGTCATTGGTGAAGTCTTTAGCAAATCCCTAAGACGACGTGATAATTCTTCATCGATGAAGGAAGAGGATGGACCCAAAAAGGAGGAGGATGATCAAAAGGATGATACCAAGGCCAATGTGAACAATTTGCTTTCTGTGGATGCCCAAAAGCTTGGCGAGTTCATTGCATACATCTTCTATGTCTACTCGTACCCGATCCAGATTGTGGTCAGCATTGCATGCTTGTACCAGTTACTCGGTGTTGCAGCATTATGGGGTGTTTTGGTGATGATCTTGACTCAACCCGCTACGTTCTTTATTGGTCGTCGTTTCCAAACGGCTCAACGTGCCGTCATGTCTGCCACGGATAATCGACTCAAGATGGTGAATGAATTGCTTTCTGCTATTCGCATTGTCAAGTTTTTTGCGTGGGAAAAGGAATTCCGTAAACGGGTCTTGGATGCTCGTGATGTGGAACTCAAGGCGATCCGTGCGCGTTTGTTTATGTTTATGCACATGCTCAATGCTTGGTTCATGATCCCTATCCTTATCATGGTGACCGTCTTTTACGTTTACACGCGCACGTATGAGTTAACGGCATCAACGGCATTCACTGCATTGGCACTCTTCAACACATTCCGTGCCGCTTTGGATGAATTCCCAATGCTCATTTCGCAAATCCTTCAAGCCAATGTCTCCGCCAAACGTATCGACAACTTTTTGGATGAGGATGAAGTGGATATCCATGCAACGGATGCTGAAGCTGCTGCTGATGGTGTTCAAATTGGCTTTGTTGGCAATGCTACCTTTAGCTGGGATAAGCCCGAGTTAGGAAACAATGCTTACGAAAAGGCATCCATCAAGGATCTCAATCTTTCTTTCCCACGCAACAAGCTTTCCATTGTATGTGGTCCCACAGGCTCCGGTAAAACCACTCTCTTGGCAAGTCTTTTAGGTGAAACCTACACCGTGTGTGGTAGTGCTCGTCTTACACGCACCATCCCCAATCGTCACAGCCCACTCGGTGGTGCCGTATCCGGTGTTGCTTACGTGGCACAAACCGCTTGGCTTCAAAATTGCAGCATTCGTGACAATATTCTCTTTGGCTTGCCTTATGATGAAGATCGTTACCTTCAGGTGCTTTATATGACCGCTCTTACTAAGGATTTGGAGATCCTCGAGTTTGGCGATTCAACTGAAGTGGGTGAAAAGGGTATCACCTTGAGTGGTGGTCAAAAGCAAAGGTATGGGTGGATGATATTGGATGAAATGAGATGGGTGTGTACAAACTGATTGCAACCTCTTTAGAGTGGCTATTGCTCGTGCTGTATACTCGCAGGCTGATACTGTTGTTTTGGATGATTGCTTGAGTGCTGTGGATGCTCATACAGCCAAACATCTCTATGAACATTGCATTACGGGTGACCTCAGTAAGTTGTGTTTATTTATTGATCCCTTTTACAAAAGACTAATTTGAATCTTTAGTGCGTGGCCGTACCATTATTTTGGTGACCCATCATGTTGGATTGTGTATCAAAGGTGCCTCATATGTGGTTGCACTAAAGGATGGACGTGTTGCTGGTGCTGGTGAACCCCAAGCTGTGATGCGAAGCGGTGTATTGGGTGAAGAGCTCGCACGTGTTAGTGAAGAGCTTGCTGAAGCTGAAGAATGCGCTGCTACCGATGGACCTGTTCCTGTTGTTCCAAAGACATTGAAAAAGTCTCAGCCTGATGGCACTGGCAAATTGACCCAAGAAGAAGTTCGTGCCGAGGGTGGCGTGACATGGTCTGTTTATGAAACCTACATTCGTGCGTCTGGTGGATACATGTTTTGGGTATTGGTCATGTTCCTTTTCTGCTTGGCACAAGCTACCGTCCTCGGCCAAGATTACTGGATCAAGATTTGGGCAGGCGCTTATGCTGAATCTCACCACAACAATGATGATGCCAATGGTACTACTACAGTGGGTTCGTTTGGTATGGTCCACCTTGCTTCTGGTGAACCAGGTGCTTTCTCGATCCAATACATCCAATCGTACAACAACAATGCGCCCCTACTTGATTCCCAACAACGTGATCAAATTGATATCAAGTATTACCTCGGCGTTTACTTTTTGATTGGTCTCATTGCTTTGGTTGTTACTTCAGCACGCTCGCTTATCCTTTTCACTGGTTCTATTCGCGCTTCTCGACGTTTGCATGAACAATTGCTTAATCGTATTCTTCGTGCCAAGGTGCGATTTTTCGATTCAACGCCTTTGGGTCGTATTGTCAATCGTTTCTCTTCTGATATGGGCACTGTGGATCAAGACATCTCGCCTTTGCTTTCGTTTTTGGTGTACTCGATTGTGGCCACATTGTGTGTGGTCATTCTTATCTCTACGGTGATTCCTGGATTTATTATTCCTGGCATATTGATTGCAGCCATGTATTGGTTCATTGGCGTATACTACTTGGCTACTTCTCGTGATATGAAGCGGTTGAACTCCGTTTCACGTAGTCCCATTTATGTGCAATTCAACGAAAGCGTCAACGGCGTGGTGACGATTCGTGCATTTGGTGCTCAATTCCGATTTTTGGCTGAGAATCATAAGCGTATCGACAACAACAATCGACCTTTCTTATGGATGTGGGCTACCAATCGTTGGTTGCATGCACGTGTTGAAGTCCTTGGTGCCTTTGTTGGCTTTGTCACTGGATTGGTGCTTATCATGTCACGTGGATGGGTGGATGCTGGTCTTGCGGGATTGTGTCTCAGCTATTCGCTTACATTTACTCATCACGTCTTGTGGGTGGTGCGTACCTATGCTATGAATGAGATGAACATGAATGCCATTGAACGTGTACATGAGTATTTGGATATTGAAGAAGAACCCCCTGTACATATTCCAGCCACATGTCCTCCTCACAGCTGGCCCGAAACAGGTGCTATCCAAGTCCGTGATCTCGAAATGCGATATACATCCGATGGTCCTGCCGTGTTACGCAACATTAGCTTTGAGACGCGTCCACGTGAAAAAGTGGGTATTGTTGGACGTACTGGTAGTGGCAAGTCTACCTTGACCTTGTCTCTTTTCCGATTCATGGAGCCTAGTGCTGGTCAAATCATTGTGGATGGTGTTGATATCGGCAAGATTGGTCTTGAAGATTTGAGATCACGTCTTACTATTATTCCCCAAGACCCAGTTTTATTCTCTGGTACTTTGCGTACCAACCTGGATCCTTTCAGTCAGCACGATGATGCCGAGTTATGGGCAGCCTTGAAGCAATCCCATCTTATCGACAATGCCAGTGAAGAACAACAAATCACCTTGGATTCACCTGTACTTGAGAATGGCAGCAATTGGTCACAAGGTCAACGTCAGCTGATTGCTTTGGCCCGTGCACTTGTCAAACGCTCCAAGCTTATTATCCTTGACGAGGCTACATCATCCGTTGATTTTGACACGGATCATCAAATCCAACAAACGATTCGTGCCGAGTTTGGCGAATCCTCCTTATTGTGTATCGCTCATCGTATTCGTACAGTGGCTGATTATGATCGTATCCTTGTACTTGATCAAGGCCAAATCATGGAGTTTGATACACCTTACAACCTCATGCATCGCGACAATGGCATCTTCAAACAAATGTGCGAGCGTAGTGGCGAGTTTAATGAATTACTGGCCATTGCCACCTCCAAACATCTCAAAACCGCAAACACGCATTAGACACACATCTTTATATATATCATTGCCCCCGCAACTTTTTTCATACAACTTTCTTTATGGAACATTAAAGAAGAACAACACAAACATTCTCATGAATTCCAACAAAATGTACAATCTATTGACATGCGGATAAAAGGATAAAAAAGATATTACAACATGCAAAAGGCTAAAAACGTGGAGTTTTTTTGTCGAGGGGGGTGATAAGGGAAGGGTTTGGGTGAAAGACTGGCAAGTATATGGGTCTATGTGTGTATACGCGTGCGATTAAGAAATAATTGGGTTGTCTATATACGTGGGCGGAGGTTGATGGATGATGTGAAGCATTCGATAAGGTACGACAACGCACGGCGACGGGTTGATAAGGAACATGTCGAAGGTGATGGGGATGAGAAAGCGAGGTGATATGGATTACGTGAGTTGTATACTAAGAAGTCGCTGATGCTTGTTGTTGTTGTTGGGTTGTTGCTGGTTTGAGAGCCATCCAACAATGATAACGAGAAAATCCATGATAGTCATCGAATTCTTCCATTATCTCTTGAACAGCTTGATCATAGTCTTCTGAAGCGATACCCCATTGAGATGAGAACTCTTGTTTGCGGTTTTTAAAGTACGCCTTTTGTGTTTCCTTATTGATGAAACCAAATTGCTTGAGTTCTATATAGAAATGAAACAACCGATTCTTGGATTAATATAAAGCCATTCTAATGGGACTAACCCACTTACCTGATTCATCAGGCCATTCACCGATAGGGATATCCAATGTCCTGATATCAATTTCTTCAAAGCCGACTTGAGATAATTGATCTTCAATGGATGATGCAAAGAGATAATCATAGCCATTATCCGACCATTGTGTCCGAAGAAACCCATCAAAGGCTTGTTGAACGGGACCTGGATTGTGGGGTGCCGGATCGGGTTCGAGGATTTCAATATGACCACCAGGCTTAAGAACCCGCAACATTTCCCGAAACAATGGCAGCCATTGGTTCCGCTGGATTTCGGTGCTCATGTTGCGTTGGAAAATACTTGATCCAGATATGATGTCAGTGTATCATTCGTATAACAAAAAGAGTCATCATCACTTACAAATCGACAGAGGCATCTTCTAATGGCCATGGATACTGATGGATGTCGGCTTGAACGTAATTCAAATTCTTGGGTCGTGCTGCATGATCAGGTGGATTCTTGAGATCGATACCAATGATATGACTCGTCAAGTGTCGTTGCGCCATTTCCAAGGCCCAAATGCCATTCCCGGTTCCAATGTCGACAATCGTCATGCCACCAGGCACAGCATCGGGATCGATGGGTGACCATATATTCGCTTTACGAGCACTCTTTAACAAATAATGCTAAAGACAATAAAGAGATTTAAGCATTCTATGGTTGTAGTGATTGGGGCCGTTGTAGTCGTAGTTTAGTACCTGGCGTTGTAAACGATCGTATTCTCGAAAATCAACAGCTTGCTTTCGTTTAGTAAAGAACTCAGTGATCGATTTACGACGTGGGGGTTCTTGTGGAACAGAGGAAACAGCAGCAGCGGCCATAGCTTCACTGATGGCACCTGCACTGAGGGCCGTGTGTTCATTTTCCTCAAGCCAGTTGTAATTGCCCTGTGACATGTGCGACTGTGTCGTAAGCGTGCTACGTCGATGGCGACGTTTCTTTTCGGCTGCTGCTTTACTGGCTTGATTGCCCATGAAATACACAAATCAACTCCACGGATGATATGAAAAAAGAGAGAAAGAAGAAAAAAAAAAGAAAAAGCTGAGAGAGAGAAAGAAAGGAAAAGGAAATTAGACCCGATGTGGATTAGAAAAAAAAGACACAGAGAATCGTAAGGACCCTAATTGGGCTGTGCTCCGATACAATAGGAGAGTGAGGGTAGTAGTAGTGGAATAAGTGGAGTGAGTCTAAAGCCCATCCGAAATTATGATTATGTTTTGGTTCGGAGCACACAAAGGGGCGGAGGAAGAGGGAAATGATCCCTTTTTCCTTGTGTCACTGTTGCACAATTCGATCATTGCACTTTTGTCAAAAAGAGTAATAAAGAAAAAACCGATATCCCAGGAACAGGAACCATGTACAACCTGTGTCTTTATCTCCACACATACATACACATACAATGATAACGTCTTCATGGAAGCACCTTGTACAAGAATTGAGATAACTCTTCTGAAGATGAACATGGCAAAAGATTGCTTTTGACGTGCACATCCAATTCCTGATAAGGATGAAAAGGTATGTAAGTTTGGCGCGCTTCTTGTGTTACTTGATCACAGAAACAGAGAAAAAGAGAAACCCATTCATTGTTCGCTTACCAGTAGGACATCATTGGCACTCGGTCGAGATTGAGGATTATGGTCCAACAGCCATGCCACCAAGCCACGCGTGTAAATGGATGGATAGCTGTATGTAAATGTAGGGCCAGGTTCACATGTGATGATCTCAAAGAGTTCTCGCTCATCTTTGATCAAGTAATGGGGTGGGACACGATCCATCATTTCAATAATGGTTATACCCAACGACCACATATCGATCTTTTCATCATAGACTTGTTGCAATATCAATTCAGGTGCCATCCTAGGATAAGGTAAAGCACACATTCATTAACGGTGCCATTTCATTATGCTCATAAGGTTTAACTTTCTTACCACTTGTTGGTTCCCAAACGTTCGCAATTGCGACGATCAATGCATGCTGATAAGCCAAAATCAGCTATTTGGGAGAAAGAGAAAAAAAATTTAGTTGCCAAATAAGAACCAAGGGCCGATCCCTTGCTGTTGTTGTTCCAGAAGGGGGGGAAAGAGTGAAACAAACAAACGCACATACCTAATTTGACTTGGCCATCCCGACCTAAAAGGATGTTTTCACATTTGACATCGCGATGCATGTATCCCGAGGCATGTAAATAATCAAGTGCTTTGAGGGTTTGACAAATAATGTGGACAGTGTGATTTTCAGGTAGGCCACGACGGCATAATACCGAAAAGACCGAACACCGCATCAGGTCCATGGTGATCCAAACATCGTCATGCCAAATAACAGCTTCACGAAGTCGAATAAGGTGGGGATGCCTTGTTGCCATGATGCACAATTCTCGTGCTACAGCTGCACGATAGGCCCTATCAGGATAAAGGATGCATCGTTTGATGGCGACTTGTATGTGAGGCTTTTTGTGCATACGAGCTCGTACAACGGCACCATTGACGCTGTGAATATGCAATCAAAAATTAGCATGCATGCACTCTTGGCATTTGTAGGAGAGAGAAAAAGAAAAAAAGATATGCACGTCTATGTGGGGATGATGCTGATGCTGATGATGGGAGTACACCTATACATACCCTGTGCCTATTTCTTGGAATTGACCATAGTGTAAACGAGGATCAGATGTTCTCACACGCACTTTAAGCTTGCGCAGTATTCGCTCGAGATCATTGTGACGTTTTCGATTGCGATGTGCGTGATGATGGTGATGGTGGCCTGCTGTAGGTGGCAATTGTGGAATTTCATAATAGGGGTTGGGGGGATACCAAGGTTGCTACGCAACCAAATGGTTAGCTTCTTTTTATCTTTTCATTCTCATCCAATGTTAGCTTTACCTTGGATACTCGTTTGGAAGGATCGTAAGGTCTTAAGTCAAGAGAAGAAGGTAGCTCAGGCTTGAGATAGGCTTTACCAAGAACATTTGGAATCTCACAATAACCCGGTGATCGCCAAATTTGCTATTAAACAGGAAGGGGGTTTTCGTTCAGTGATTGATAATCCAATTGTTGTGATGATATCAACCTTTGTGGATGTATTACTAAGCGTAGACAATGAATTCATACGCTTCAAGCATACATTGGATCGACGTGTTGAACCAGAACGACTTGTCAGTGAATTTGAACGTTGCATTTGAAGTGAAAGGAAGGGGGGAGGAGATGGATTAATTGGAGGAAAGAGAGGAAAAAAGAGAAATGATGCAACGATCAAGAAGATGATGTGGAATAACGAGTATTTATTGCAAGGAGTAGTACGAGATGTGTGTGTGTGTGTGCATGGTCGTTTTTTTATGCATCTATCCTTTTCAACGAAATACTGTATACTGGATGCGGCAAAAGCTCCTCGATCAACACAGGATCACGGCCTGTCAGGGAGACATTGTTAGGGAGTAAATACCTCCACCAGCAGCAAGCAACTCGATACCAAATCCTCTATTGATACCCCAAAAGATTGATGCCATTGCTCCTTTCTATCAAATCCATCGATCGCCAACGCAGCAACAAAATCCAAGTGATACGCGGTTGCAATGTAAATCGAATCCCTTTTTTTATTTGGACGCATATCGAAAACCTGCTTATGAGATGCATTCCATATGGCATTGCCTTGCAGTTTGAATTCTATGAGTAAGGGAGAGGGGGGAAATGATAATGCAGCAGCAGCAGCAAACGCAATGGATGAGATCAGATCGTTTCATATCCTCGGTGTGTGTGTGCAAACAACTTTCTGTCATGATCATCCTCCCCTTTCTCTCACTTTTTGCCTCCCTGAAAGGAGTCAACATGTAAGCGAAATAGAGAGAACGACCTATCAGAAGTACCTGAAGGATCATCACGTCTCAATTGTGTTGCCGATTGTGCACTATTGCCATCATCCGTTTGTCGTAGAGACTTGGTCGGCCGAGTGCTGGTTTTTTCATCGTATCTCTTATACCCCCTTATCACTTGCAAACGCTACAAAAGACCGCTAGACCCCTCGTATGTTACTTTTTCAAATGAAAGGAGATGGGAGAGAGACTCAAATTAAGATCAAGATAAAAGAGCTTGCCACTATGCAGACTCCTGTGCGCCTTTTGCTGCTGCACCACCAGCACGCCACGCACACGCAATGTCCCAATAGGCTAAGCCTCCCCTTTCTTTTGGTTTGCTCGTGGAACATGTGATTTGTCATTCGCACACACGCACACGCATAAGTTCTCATGGATCATGCAGTCTTAGTCCATATTCATAGGTTCCATAGGTATAGTGAATGAATAAAATTCCTTTTACTCGTTGCTATGATACGTCGTCCAAGCGTAGATTTGTCATGGCAATGTCAGCTTTTGAGTCGTTGATTTTTGTTATCTCAGCAGGACCCGGTTTTTCCAGCGACCCAACCATCCCAGCCAAAGAGAGCGGATGTTGCACGAGATAGAAAAAGTTTTTTTTTTACCACGGTGAATTGGCGTTTGCAATCTCTTATTGGACCATGTTCATCTCAACCGGTCACATGCAAGTAAACCCCGCAACGACTATATAAACAAGTGTCGACCGCCCCTTTGGAGAGAGGGGGGCTTAACCGCCCCCTACATTTTTTTTATTCTTTCCCAATAAACACACCACTTTTTACGCCACCCTATACATCTACTATGTCATACCTTGATCCTTCCCAAGCTACTGCTACTTTGGCTACCTACAAGGAGCGTGATGGTTTGTCTGTTGACCAATTGTTGGATCCTCAACTGAGCGGTGGCTTGACCTACAATGATTTCTTGGTCCTCCCTGGTTATGTTGACTTTCCCGCAAGCCAGGCTTCATTGTCTACCAAGATCACCAAGAACATCACCTTGAACTCCCCATTGATGTCTTCTCCCATGGATACTGTCACTGAGACCGAGATGGCAATTGCTATGGCTGTAAGTGGATCTACTTTATTTTTTTGATTTGTCAAATGTCGGGAAAAAGGATTTGACACAAGCCTCATCCCGGCATAAAAAACATGATGTGTGTGGGTGGGATCGGCAGGTGATCCGAGAGCAATGCAAACTTAAAATTTTGTCATGTATCGATTCTTTAGCTTTTGGGTGGTATTGGTATTATCCATAACAATTGCCCTCCTGAGGAACAAGCTGCTATGGTCCAAAAGGTCAAGAAGTTCGAGAATGGCTTCATCACTGATCCTGTTGTCTTGTCTCCCAACCACACTGTTGCTGATGTCAAGGAGATCAAGGAAAAGTCGGGTTTTTGCGGTATTCCCATTACAGGTATGGATCGGGATTGCAAGAGTGGTCTGTGGTCGTGTGCCACATGCACAACGTTTCTCTTACACCATTTATTTTCCCAATATAGAAAATGGTCAATTGCAAAGCAAGCTTGTTGGTATTGTCACTGCTCGTGATATCCAATTCCACACCGATGACTCCTCTCCTCTCAAGGATATTATGACCAAGGATCTTGTTGTTGCCAAGACTGGTGTGACTCTTGCTCAAGCCAACGAGATTTTGAAGGATTCCAAAAAGGGCAAGCTTCCTATTGTCGATGAGAATGGTGCTCTTGTTGCCTTGTTGTCCCGCTCCGATTTGCTCAAGAACCAAGAATACCCATTGGCTTCCAAGAAGCCTCAATCCAAGCAATTGTTGGTGGGTGCTGCTGTTGGTACTCGTCCCGATGATAAGGATCGTCTTGCTCTTTTGGTTGAAGCTGGCCTTGATGTTGTCGTCCTTGACTCTTCCCAAGGCAACTCCATCTACCAAATTGAGATGCTCAAGTGGGTCAAGCAAACTTATCCTCAACTCGAAGTGATTGCTGGCAACGTTGTTACTCGTGAGCAAGCTGCCAACCTTATCGCTGCTGGTGCTGATGGTCTTCGTATTGGTATGGGTTCTGGTTCCATCTGTATCACTCAAGAAGTCATGGCTTGTGGTCGTCCTCAAGCTACCGCTGTGCGTCGTGTCTCTGAATTTGCTGCCCGCTTTGGTGTTCCTACCATTGCCGATGGTGGTATTGGTAACGTCGGCCACATTGTCAAGGCTATTGCTCTTGGTGCCTCTGCTGTCATGATGGGTGGTCTTTTGGCTGGTACTACTGAAGCTCCCGGTGAATACTTTTACCATGAAGGTCAACGTCTCAAGCGTTACCGTGGTATGGGTTCCATTGATGCTATGAGCAACAAGGGTGGTAAGGATGGTAATGCTGCTACCAAGCGTTACTTTAGCGAAGGTGATACCGTCAAGGTGGCTCAAGGTGTTGTTGGCAATGTCGTTGACAAGGGCTCTGTTCGCAAGTTTGTTCCTTACCTCATCACTGGTCTTCAACACTCGCTTCAAGATATGGGTGTTCGTAGCATCAATGAGTTGCAAACCAAGGTCACTGAAGGTGTTGTTCGTTTCGAAAAGCGTACTGCCTCTGCCCAAATGGAAGGTGGTGTCCACGGCTTGCACAGCTACGAAAAGAAGCTCTTCCAATAATTTATACATTATTCTCGTGTCATCCACTCTTAACCCCACATCTTGCACAACATGTACATATTCATTCATTTTACTGTACGCAACAAACACATTACAAATACAATGCAAAGGATTTAACATCTTCCATATAATTCTATGTATTGATTGGGTAATAGGTATTATGGTAAATGAGGGGTGGGAATACAAGTTGCCGAATTCATCCTTTTCTTTTACTCTTGTCACCAGAATGCAATGAAGCGATCGAATGCTGGAATCAAGTAGCTCTCCTTCAAGTCACGCATGCAAGGAATCAGGTCCACCGATCTTGGCGACCATGCAATGGGCAACCCATCAGAGGGTACCGGCAGCAACACCTTTCAGCGCGTGAATCCTCTTCAGCAGCGCTGCGTGTATCAATGTTCCTATTTCAACCATCAACGACTTTTCAGCAACCGGTAAAGCGATCGACACGTACTGCCATGTTGTTGTCAATGCAGCCTATCGACCCAACCCACCTAGCATCATGCCATCGCCATCAACGATTGCCTACATTCATCATGCGCAGTAATAGAAAACCAACATCAATCAAGATACCGTAGACCACATGGATCACAACATCCACGGCATGCTTCCAACAAACGTGATACTTCAATGCTTTCAACGAGGACTCTGATGGCAGTAATAGTAGTACCAGTGGAAGAATGTATATAGACGTCACCTCTCCTACATAAAGATGTTCAACTTGCAACACAACTTGATACTTGTGTTCTCGACGCGTATTCATGCAGATGGTGTTATTTCCATATTAGGATTCGTACCCAAAACGCCATATACACAGATGACACGCGCTACTTCATGTCATATTGGTTATAGGAAAGAGTCATTTATTCATTCGTTTAGAACATCTTGGATGAGAAATGATTATGGAGCGATTCCCATCTACTGAAGTTGGGGATGCGTTGAGAAAATGGGCGTGTTATGTGACCGTGCAGGAGTGTGTTATATGCCCAAAAAGTTGATTTTCTTTTTTCACAGCTTCTTTTCTCACTCTCGCTCTCTCCCTTTTTACTTTTTCCATACACACGTTCTTCTCGGTGCTTTATCTTTGAAACAAAACAGATCTAATCCATCGTCTATGGTAATAGCATGCATGTCTGTGCTCGAGATTCATGCGTTGACCACTTCCCCCACTCAATATCAATGACGTGTCAAAATCAATAGGAAGCCGATAACGATCACGTACGTACACCATCCTCATCCACTCAAGATACCAGGAGCACCACAGAAGATCAAGATCAAAAAGAGACCATGGTACTCAGAAGAAAGCGGCCCCTTATAGTTTCCAGCGATGATGATGATGATCAACAAGATGACACTGACGATGGTTATCAAACAACACAATCAACATCCAATACTCAGAACAGAGCTCTTCCAGCACGAGTAGAGTTTGATCGTATCATCTTGGAGGAAACAGTACGAGTGAATCCCTTTCGAGCTCCACACGGCACAAAAAAGCATGCATGGAAGCAGGTGGCTGATAATGTCAAGGCGAAGCGCTCAGGCGGCAGTGATGCATCAATGACAGGCGTCTATGTCAGGAACCGGGTTTATTATTTGATCAATACGCCCAAAGCCAGTGCAGAGCTTGAACAGCTACGTCGCAAGTTGATTGAAGAGGTATGTACCTACCCTCTCTCCCTTTGTGGTATTACATACAATGACCACCAATCATGGCTCCGTATTATTATCATTTAGAAAAACAATAGCGAGAGACCAGTAATGCAGAGGTCAAGCCGTTCCAGCGTATCATCATCAAGTGATGTTTTAGCATCCCCAAACACGCCTCATCCTGTAACAGTACAACAACATCAACAAAGGCAACCTCTTGTGTTCCCGACTACGCCTATCCCTGGACCAACCCAACCAAGACTATCTCTTGCTATGAATCATAATGCAACTTTGGCACCATCCATATCCTCCTCATCAAGAACGTCTTCCGATCATCAACTTGTTGAGCAACGTTGGCGTTATCTGGAATCGCGCACACAATACTTGGAACAACGTACCCAATACCTGGAACCACGACTCGCTGCTTTGGAGACGGCAACAACCAATCTTTTCGCATTGTTTTCGGATCACCAAACAAGCGTTCATGAACAACTACAACAAATGAATGGAGGCAGCGAGACTTAAGCAGATATCAAATAACCGAGGCTATACCATCCCCACTCTTATCGGATGATTACTATAACATCATTGTTACACCATGATCATGTTTATCAATAGCCAACAATAAATAGCACAATACGTTATAACTCTTTCAAGTAAGGGATCGTTTTAAGATCAAGAAAGTACTACGTAGATAGCAAAATAGATAGTGTTCATCCATTGCGGTGGTGGTATGATGGTGTTGTTGGTTGTACTGATGATGATGTCCCACCTGGTACTACTGCATGATATTAAAGCTGAAGCAATCCATTTATTCGAGTCATAGTAAGAAGAAATGAAAATGACTATGTGTGTGATGTTGAGTATGCTTGCGATAGGCTGTGGTGGTTCGTGACCAGGAATGCGTGAAATAGTAATTGCTGTTAGGCACCGACTGCATGAACACGAAGGCTGCCAGCTGGATCCTCGCTCCGAAAAGCTACAAACGTTCCACTTGTTGATGGCACCATCCACCCATAAAAAGAGACATGAGCTGACTGATTCCATCAAAGTAATTGGTTGATATCTATCAATGAGCGCCAAGGCGTTGGAGTAGATCATGCTGACACCAAGGATACAAGCACCAAGACTTTCAGTAGAAGTGCTAGAAAGACGCGGCTGGGATGACACGTACTTGTTGGGAATCAGATAAGCCATTAGAATGCAATGATCCGCTAGAATGCCACCGCGAGAAATAATGTGAAACGCCGAAGAATGCCAAGGTACCAGTGTTGTTCTCTCGCTCACTCCCATAATGGCTATGATACGAAACACCAGATTACAAGTGATGTATTGCCATGAGTCCTTCACCGACGGGCTTTGCTACCACCATGAGCTGTGGATCCCGCATGTTGCCAGTAGAGACATTCATCTTCTCCCCAAGTCGCACAAGAATAAGCCTTCCATGATGGTGTCGTATACTTGGTAGTCCGCCGTACGATGCATGTTCAGATTGATGTCTCTCATGGTATCGTGAATGGCACCCTTTACCATGAACAAAACATGGTCGTCACCCTTGACATGCCGTGAAATATTGCCGAGTGAGAGCCTGCCACCCTTCTATTTCTTTCGTAAGTGCTCTTGAACGCGACAAATCCCAGAGTAAGCTCCTTTACCTTGTGGTTCTTCTCAAAAGCATTCTTGCCTCATGTAACCTTATCTCCATGCCATCGATAATATGCTGCTGCTGCTGGTTCATTGTAAAGGTCGTTAATTAACAGCACTTTCAATTTGTTGGTCCAATGTTACCATGCGTACCAGCCAGTGAAACATACGCTCAGCGTTCTTGCTTGAGATCAATGCCATGTAGCCGCCTCATGTACCACAATCCAACGTACTCATGCTATAATAGATGCAGCGTAAGATAACAACTAGGTGAGATAACCAGGACGATGTTTGCTTTTCGTGTCAACATACCAAGAGTGTACCTCCTTGATGACAACCATAGAAAGACTCCCACCTGAATCTCATATAAACAAGAGAACAGCAACCTACGCGTATACCTTAGTGTTACAACGTCAGACATGAATAATAAAGGAATGCAGTGATGGAACGTACACGTTGCATTGCAATGGAAGCTTGAGTCATGGGTAGTAGATTGCCCGAGTACTTGCTGTAACTGGAAAGTGTCGCCATTGACCACCTGTTAACCCAAATGACGCTGTACATTGAAAGCAATGCCAGTTGTTAATGCGTTGTAGTTTGTAAATGGAGACAAGCTTACCCTGCTTTGTGGAGTGGGAGTGAAGAAGAAGAGGCTGTTTGTTGCTCCTCCCGCTTCCCAACAATTTGTGCATACACGCCACCCCGCTTGCTACTACAGTTACTGTGGTCGATATGTACCTCAATAATAGGCTATACACTTGGATTGATAATAATAGTTGAATACATCCCTTGTAATGAAGCTATACATGAAGGGATTGATGTCTATCCGGTCCGTGCGCTCTAACTTATGCTGATCGACTCCTGGATTTGTGCAACAACCAATACATGACTCCCCTACCAAACATACAAAATGTCCCTGTATGATTTCATTGTCATTGTCATTCTCATAAGGAATAGCTTTTTCATGTGATTGGATGCTGTTTCCGTACTTCCTAAAGGCAATCATCATCCATTTGTGCAGCAACCTGCCAGTGACGCGTATGTGTAACCACCCCCTTCCATTTCACTCAGCTCTTCATCTTTCCGTTAATACAGCCGACACCATCCATTAGGACAAAGCAATTCCATCACACTTACAGCATATGTAAAACATAAAGACGCTTGTATCTCCAAACTTTACAATCAAACGTGGGGTTTTTAATAGAGCAATCTGCTCGGCTTGGCCGGCTGCACCTTGGGTGCCAGTTTCACGATCAAGCTTGCCAATACCAGATTTCGCAATGTCGCTACCAGCCAAACTGGATCTGGGGGTCGACCTCTTCGACGACGACGACCAAAAAAATATTTTTTTGGGCTAGTTGCGAGATTGAACGCGAAACTTTCACACAAGGTGCTGTTGGCCAAGCCGAGCAGATTGCTCTAATAAAAACCCCACGTTTCATTGTAAAGTTTGGAGATACAGGCACCTTTATGTTTGTAAGCGTGATGTTATATGAAGAGTGGTCTTTGTTCATTGTCAAGTAGCTACACCCTGGCAGAGCAAAAGATGCAGAGGGTCGTGTTGTGTAACACAGCTACCTTTGCATGAATGGAAGGGTCAATGTATAATTACTTTATGGATCATCTAGGAACAGGCATGTGTTGCTAGCTAACGGCCACTTTTATCCAATCATCATTGTTGCGAGATCCACTGCATGGGAACGATGCCCCTGCTCTAGACATTCATTTCCATGATTAAAGTAGGTTGATCCGAGCTGATTTGACTGAGCTGCGGTCAAAGAGAGATTACATCACTCTGGACATAAAGCACGCTCGATGTAGCTCAACCGATGTAATCTTGTGT